>NC_069724.1:10430000-10692500 GCF_027358585.1 Pangasianodon hypophthalmus
TGAGAATCCATCCAAATATTCATAAGCTCATGAACGGTTTGAGGAAATTAGGCTATGGCCAATAGAATTGATTGGCATGTGGCAGCCTAATGGGTTACATAATATCAACATGTTTTTGACACTAATTTTGTTAAGACACGGCAAAAATCCTAGGACTAGTTTGCAAAAGTTGGTTCTGCAAGTTATGCAAATTAGCTCAAAATCTATGTGGCGCTTAAGCGGCATCCAAATTGCAGATTGCAGAATTATTTTTGTCTCTAGGACTTAGGGTTCTCAAGATATGGAGAAAAAGTACAATGTTGCACTATAGCACCAAAATCAGGCTGACTGGGCCCATCTCGCTTGAGTAGCAGGAGGGAGTACTATCTACTGACCAAGTTTCACGTCTCTATGACTGACGGGCTGATCTGCACATTTTGTTATAGGTGAAAAAAAGAACAAGAAAAACCCAATCCCAAAAACAATACGGTTCCAGCATAATATATTTTAACTTAACCTGTTAAAAGGCTGTTAAAATGGATAAAATGATGAACTTTTTTGTCCTTGAGTAAAATATTACAATGTTGATACTATAGTTATGAGTTTGTGTGTGCATATATTTGGGGTGTGTACCTGCTGATCCAGCAGTGGGTTGTGTAGGTGTTGTGCTGGATGGAGATGAGAGTCCTGTGGGAGCAGCTGGTGCGCCCCCTACTGGAGCTGCAGGATCAGATCCCCCCACGTTCCCTTCACTCTCCACTGGAATTCCCTACACACAAATTTAGACAAGCAAACTTTCAACATGGGATCAAAATAATTGTATGACCCAAATTCAGCTTCACTCTAACAATGTGTAAATACAGACAATGCTGCAGCAGTCCTGTATCCTGGAACTAGCAGACACTAATACCCATCATCATCCCTAATACCTCCATCATCAATTTTATCCTCCCTCCACCATTCATGCCTCATTCTAGTCCCTGCCCTACTTAACCCCATCTCACCCCTAATCCTAAACATTCTTCCTTTCTTCCACATCTCCATCATTCCAAAACCCTCACTCATTCCAAGCCTTTTCAATGGCTCCCACCTCAAACCAAATCCTTTCCCCATTCCTACTATCTTCATAAGCCCTCTGATTGCTAATCTATGCATAATCCCGATCCTTACATGATCCTTCACTCATGCCTAAACACTTCATGATGCAGCCATCATTCCTAATCCCTCAATAAATGCTCCCTCTTTCCTAAACATTCTGTAATCTCTCTATTCCTAATCCAGCCATAATCCATCCCTCATTCCTAATCCCTCCTTGATCCCTCCCTACTTCCCAATTATTCCATACCTCCTCATTCCTACTCACACTATAATTCTTTCCTCATTCCTAATCTCTCCATAATCCCCCCCTTTACTTCTAACCTCCTCGCATCCTTTCCTTATTCCTAGTCACACTATGATCCCTCTCTCTATCTCAAACATTCCATACACTCTCATTCCTAATCCCTCTATAAAATCTCCCTCTTATCTAAACAATAACTTCAATTCCTATATGACCCTTCCTTCATTCTCAATTCCTCCATTATTCTTCCATCACCCCGTTATCATCTTTAATCTGTTCATCTCCCAATCTCTCTCAGAACCCCCACTCCCTGCCCCACCCCTCTCACCGTGAGCAGGTACTCAACAGCTCGGTCTGGGTTGTTGAAACTGGCACGCAGAGCCGCCACCACCTGCTCCCTCTCATAGCCCATTAACATGATCTCAGTCACCATGTTCTCATACGACTGTCCCGTCACTGTGTGAATACACACAAATCATTATACAGGTCCATCATCCTTATTATAGCAAATGATTAAACATGTACACTCCTCATGTGGTATTAACTGCTGTCATCTCAATGCCTTTTAAGGCCTATAATGGCTCAGTACATTCCTCTGTGTATTACGCATTATCGGCTCTAGTGCTATTGGCTAATCAAAACTGTTTTGGAGGGCCTGTGCGATATAACAATATTATTTCCCTACATAATATTACATTGCCATGATATCCAATGATGTATATTGCTGATTATATTACAACACCAGAACCATCCCCCATCCCTTTTCCCAATCTCACATGCTTTCAACCTGCATGACTCACTCGCTTTCTGCAAAGGTAAATGGAGACTGTTTTGAGTTCATTAACGTGAAATAAAATCTATCTGGATATGTTGCAACCTGATTAGCATCAAACAAGTATATATATTTAACATCCATTAATTAAATTTATTACGAGTTTCACTGAAAAAACTTGGCCAAAAATGGTCAAATCGGCTCTTTCAGTTTTCAGCCAAAAGGGGTGTTTAAAAAAAATCTAACACTTTATAAGTAATGTTAATGGTGAAGATAATTAGAAGATTATTAAATTCATTATTTTGTTCTTTTTTTTTTAACCACTCTCCTGCTCAACACTGAGCTCTGAAAAAGTCACCCATGTGAAGAATAGACAGCCTAATTGTAAAAGACAAAGCTGTTTATAAAGACTGTAGTCTCCCAGTGGAGTGGTCTTTACCCAGAGCAGAAGTTGCCTCGTCGAATATGTTGACGTTCGTCAGGCTACCAGAACTGCAGGACAAAGACAGGACAGGAGACGCATCAGACAGGAAGCTACACCCCATCAGTAATCATCCAGCTAGTGCACTGTAATTCACTCACTTAGCATTTACTGTAAAATATTACAGAAATAAAACTGAATTCAAGGTTACAGCAACCTCAGCTGTTGGTCAAGTGTGCGTGTGATGTGTTTCAGGGGTGTGAGAGCTGTGTGATATGTCGTCAGGGGTGTATGAGGTGTGTGATGTACCTGATCACATGCGTGTGAGGTGTGTGATCTACCTGGCAGGTGTAGAAGATGGCGGTTTTTCCTCTGCTGCTTTCTCCTCTTTGACGCTGCTTTCGGATGTGGTGTCAGTGGTGGTGGTGGTGGTGGTTGCGGCGGCAGCAGCTGCAGCCGGGGGGATTGTGGGAGTTGTAGTGCTAGAGGCGGAACTACTCGATGATGCTGCAGTAGTTGAAGATTGAGCGGCTGCAGGAGCAGCTTTAGGCTGGAAAACATTTACAATAATCAGTCCACACGGTCTGAAAAATCTTAAACCTACGCATGGAAACAGCAGCATTTATGCCTCTCTAATCTGTTGCTTTGGGCTAAAATTCTAACAGAATGCTAATCTGTAGAAATATCTTGTAGCAATAATATCTTTATATTATTAGAATATAATAATTGTTACAATTACCTAGATAAACATCACTCATCTCATTAAATATTGTTTGTTCAAAGTTTCAGAAAATAGCAGAAGCCAATTAAAAACTTGAATATTACTCTCATATGAATCACTCCTTCAATTCCAGTGTCAGACTTTACACCCCCTACCTGAGTCTGATGCTGGTGTGCAGCAACACCAAACTCATTACGTTAGCTACATTAGTCTCATGGCTTGTACTAAACTAAGGAAACAAACTTCACACACTGACCAGGTCCCAGCTGATCCACTGTGTTTGGAATGAAGGGACACTGTGGATATTTCATTTTCTTGGATCTGTGGCTTTAAGTATGAGGAACACTACAGCTCTACTCTCCTGCTGAACTCATTAAAAATTGAATAGAAAATATAAATCTAGCGTTCCATTTGATTAGGAAGATTCATTTCTTACCTTTGCTACCATGACAACCACAAAGTTCTTCTCATCTATCTTATACTCCTTCAGTGCGGTGTCATCATTTAGGATTTTACCTGCAGAGCAAATCAGCAAAATAATTACAGACAATTTATCAGCCACATCTTCATCCCTCTCTCTCTCTCTTTTATTGGCTATGTTTACATGCAACTACAAATCTGTCATTAACGCGACTGAATAAGGTTGTGTAGATACCTCAGTCTGAATCGAGCAAATGGACTGAGGTCAACCTGAATTAAATTTCTATTCAAATGAGCAAAGTGGCTAATCTCTTTATAATCCATTAGAAGAAAAGAAGAATAATAGCCATGTAAACATGTGTGTCCGATTACTACCGGAGCGAGTGTGTGCATTTTGAGCATGTGCATTTGAGTCACAATGTGCTCTCGGTAGAAAAATATGATCCTGTAAGAAAACTCAGTTTAATCTATCTAAAAAAATAATTTGAGGTTAGGTGGGCATCAAACTAATGTTCTGAGGCAGATGCAGGAAGTGGACTGATCTCAATAAAGTGTTTAATATTTGCTCTGTATCTGTGCTGAATTTTTAGCATACATCTGGGGGGTGGGGGAGGGGACATTTTGTTAGTTTCACAAACATATCTCACAAACGCTGACTGGACTAATGCACTGCATTTTGATATGGGAAAGCTGGCACTAAACCTCGCTCCACACACAGGCATAACCTTGGACCAGATTACTAGTAACGTGCATATTAAATAAGAACTGGCTGTTTAGGATAGATATAAACAGTTCGTTCAGACTTTGCAATTGGAATGAATTAATTCAGAGTGGCAATGTCCATGTCTGTCTATCTATCATTCTCATATTCCATGTGTGTCTCCATGTGTCTCTCTGCCTCTCTCATAAAAACACCTACACTCCTTATTTCAAACACTGGACACTCCACACAAACAGAGACACAGAGAGAAAGACAAACCTGCATAGATCAGCTTCTGTCCAGCGACAGGAAAACTCTCCTTCCCTTTCTCATTCTCAATTTTCTCCTTTAGCGCCTTTACCTGGAAAACAAACAGGCAGAGATCAGCGGTGCAGTGGGAGTGTGCGCTGTACACACGCACACAAACCCCAATACATAACATTCATCACACAATATTACTATCATGGACATATTCCATTTTGGAAGCTGTGTCTTAAACCACACACTGAGCACTTCAGTTTAAAGCTATACACTACAAAGCTGACTACATAGTAGCTGGATGTTTGTTGTGCAATACCAAAAAATCATTTCTCACAGGATCTAGCACATCACCCAGCTATTACCAGTGCACTACATCTCACTGAGTGACTGCACTACTGCACTTACAGCACACAGTTTGAAACACAGCTCAAGTTTCCATACATGTCTACACACACGCACGCACACCAAATATAGAATGACAAAGCAAAAAGTCAGATTTGACCCATGGGTACTTCGTCTTCATTTTGTTTGTTGAAGTTACATTTAGCAACTAAAAGACCTTAATGAGTTACAAATTGTGTTCTAATTATATTTATACTATAGTGCAAAAGTTTGCACACCCTTATGACGCAGAGATGTGTGGTTTTACTATAACACTGAGTGACAGAATGGCGTGATGGAGCAGAGTTACTGTTACCACACGGAGGATGATTATTTTCCTAGAACAGCATGGTTCCAGATGTTTTTTATTCCTCTTACACCACAGCAGTTTTCCCACAGTAACACTTCACATGTCATACTTTTAATCCGTTTATAGTGACATTTAATGCTGTTCAACGTTGGTGAACCAAGTGAGTTTTTGTTATAACTTACGTTATAGGAGCTATGAACAGCTGCAAAGCTTAAACTCCTGCCCTGAAGACTCTACCATGACGGAAAACCTACACAGCTTTACACATGACTTAAAAAGCATTGACCCTGGAGACCATGAATAAATGTTAACTAAACATCTCCTTACAGTAAAAAAAAAAAAAAAAAAAAAAAAATCATCATATCAATTTGTGTCATGTGTAGCATACAAGCCCCTGTGAATGAGTTGTTATTATAGAAATATATTATAGATAAGGTATTAGAATGAGTACATTATTATAAACCTGCGATTGCAGCTGCACTACTGAGCTGCAGGTACAGAAAATTAATCAACAACAAGCAGAAAGAGGAGTGTGGTATAATGTTAAATAATAAATCAGTAATTTTGATCTTTTATAAGGACAAAAACCCCGCATTGCCACTGAGTGTCAGACATTAGTGTGGCTCAGAGTGCAGATGAAGGTGTGAAAATGATTTCTAGTCACTGCAGCTGCACGGGTTCAGGCCCGAGCTCAACTTTCGCTCTCCTTTTTTTTCAAGATTTCATAAAAACGACACAAATGACAACTGGGATTCATATCAGGGGAAAACTGAGTGGCAACCTGTAATCAATAAACTCACCGTGCTCATTTGCGTAAAAATACAAAACCAAAAAACTGCAGAAATGATCGGATTTAAGTTGGTTAATTATCCAGCTAACTTGCATGTGATTCAGCAGGCCACGCAATGCTAGCACGCTAACGTTAGCATAGTAGCCAGATAGCACAACTATTTCTGCGTTCGTAATTAAAAGTTCAAAAAGCGCCATTTGCTAAAATCACTGTGTTACACAGAGTTAATAAAGAAACGAGCATGTTGATCCACACGTTTTCCTAACGACTAATGAACGCAGAGTTTATTCGTAAACGTCAGCTAGCGCTAACTATACAATTAGCCGAAGGGCAGGACAGCTTGCTAACAAGTTTAAACTTTGTTAAGTACTATCAGTAAATAACGATATAAATACTGTAACAGATTAAGTCTTAGAATATATTAGGACGTTCACACTAAGTTCACTAACTTACACTAACGACAAACATGCTAGTTAGCCATCATGGTAACGTGGATAGCTGAGAGTTAGCTGGCTAATTAGCTTAGCATCTATTTGCTGGCGTTCTCAACTTTTCTCTCTCAACTAAACTAGCTCACAGTTGAGCCATTCTCCGTAAATGTTCGTAACTAAGATAAAATCATATTCAGTTTCCACATGCGACGTGGTTTAGCATCTTATAGCTGCAGCAAACACGCACTACGTGGGTATATGTGTAGCGTTAGCATAGCTGAGCCACAAGCCAACTTTCGCGGCCCCGTGTCTCGAGCCCTTCCGCCGAGTGAACATCTCTCACCGTCTCCTCCGCGTCGATGTCGATTTTAAACGTCTGCTGCTGCAGGGTTTTCAGTGTGATCTGCATTTTGAGCAGTTTCCGCGCGTGTGTGAGGAGAGACTGTGATCTTTCCCAAGGTGTGACAGTGAGTCCAGGCTATTTTCGCTAGCTCATCACAGCCTGCTCGCCGCCATTACGCTCTCGCCTTTTTTGCAGCGCATAAACAAACCAGGCGCACACCGCGCATGCGCCAAATCTACAGCTAGTTACACGCCTGCGCAGTATGGCTCTATGATGGACGTTTGATTTCAGTAACCAGGACCGCCCTCTTTTCTCTAATTGGCTGCGGCTTCTTTAAAGACAGAGGTGACGTCAAGAGCTCCTCGGAGGTTCGCGCGCACGAGCTCGGAGGTGGTCATTACAACGTGTGTGTTCAAGTGGTTTTGGTCAGAAATATGGACGGCGTGAGAAGAATTCTGTTGTTTTTATAATCATTTTCATCAAGTTTCAAGAAGTTTATTCGACTGTTTATAATAGTTAATATACAAAATAACATAAAATCCAAGTCTTTTTAATCTAACCATCTTGGTATAATGGTTAGCACATTTACCTCACGCGCGCGAGTTGGGGGTCGATTCCCGCCTCTGTCCTGTGTGAGTGGCGTTTGTATGAACTCTATACGCTTTGGGGGTTTCCTCCCCAGTCTAAAGACATGTATATTATAGGCTGACTGGCATCTCTAAATTGCCTGTAGTGTGTGCAGTTGTGCCCTGAGTTTCCCGGGATAGGCTCCCTGTGACACAGTGTTGGACAAGAGGTACAGAAATGGATGGATCTTACTGTCTGCTGCAGACGTCACGTTCATTTTGGCGGCTACCATCAGTTTGTTAATGACACACCCCCAGATCAGAAAGTCAGGGTTCATGAAAAAATGCGAGTTCGCGAGTTGTAATTACAACATTGTGGTGGCATCTAAGTGCGCTCACCTTGTAATTACAATATTTCAGATAGGACATGAACCACGGTTCTAGAAAAAGAGCAAGTGAACAAATCCAGCATGACCTATGACATGTGAAATAAAAAGATCTTTATGTGAATGATCGTCCTAATGTAAAAGTGCTTTTTAAATTACTTGAATTTACATTTTCAAAGCTACAGTTGTATGCAAAAGCTTTGGAACCCCTTACCAAATTACATATTTTGTTGATTTTTTTTTTTTAAGTGCAAACCTCTGCAGAACACTACTTACAAACTACTTGCTACCTGCAAAAATTAATGCATAGTTATGTTATATATGATGAACTTAAAAAATAGAAAACATTGAAATAGTAATTGTGGTATGTGCACATGTTTGGTCACCCTACTAAGTCAGTACTTAGTAACACCTTCTTTGGCAGATATCACAGCTTGCAAAGGCTTTATATAGCCAGCTAGGAATCTTTCATTTCTTGTTTAGGAATGTTCAACCAATATTCCATGCAGAACCTTTCTAGTTCTGAGATACTGTTGGACCATCTTGCATGTACATCATATTTATCCTATAAATCTACCCACAGATTTTCAATTATGTTCAAGTCAGGGGACTGTGAGGGCCGCTCCAAAAGCTTCAGCTTGCATTTCCTGAAGTAGCTCATGGTGGACTTTGAGGTATGCTTTGGATCATTGTCCTGTTGTAGAAGCCATTCTCTTTTCAACTTCATTTTTTTGACTGACTCACATATTTTTCCAGAATTTGCTGATATTTACTGGAATCCATTCTTCCATCTACCTGTGCAATGTTTCCTGTGTCACTGGCTGCCACACAAGCATGACAGATTCACCCCCATGCTTAACAGTTGGCAAGGTATTCTTTTCATCAAATGCTACTCTTTTTTTTCTCCAAACATACCTTTGGTGATTTTTACTTCATCAGTCCATAGCACTGTTTCCAGAATACCTCTGGCTTATCTTGATGTTGTCTCGCATACATAAGATGTTGACTTTTGTGATTAGGTCAGAGGTAAGGTATGACTCTTCCATGCAGATCATGGTTTTGTGCAAGCAATGGTGCAAAGTAAAATGGTGCACTACCACTCGTGTCAGCTAAACCTTCCTGCGGGTCCTTAGTGTCATTTGGGGATTTTGCTTTGCCTTTCTGGCCAAAGTACAGGCAGTTCTATCTGAGATTTTTCTTGGTCTTCAATATCGCGCCTTGACTTCCTTAGTTCCCCTTAACTGCCATTTCTTAAGGACATTTTGGACAGTGGAAATTGTGAGCTTAAAGCACTTAGATATCTTTTTATAGCCATCCTCTACTTTTTAGGCATCAATTAGATTCATTTTCAGACCTTCAGTCAGCTGCTTAGAGGAACCCCGTTTGCTGAGAATTTATTCCAGTCTGAAATGGTTATTCCTAATGACATTATTCCTAGGGCATACCGAGTCCTAATGAGCCAATTAAGACCTAACAAATTAATTAAATTCTGAGACTTTACAACTGGAGGGTTGTCCAAACTTTTGCACATGCCACAATTATAGTTTTTTATTCTATTTTTTAAGTTAATCAAATATAAGGTAAGAGCATTAACATTTGGTTAATGAAAAATGTTTGTTATTCATTAGTTAGTTTGCTGTAGAGTTTGTGTTTAGTTCTTTTGACTTTAAAAATCAACAAAAATATGTAATTTGGCTGGGGTGTACAAACGTTCATAAACAAATGTATGCCATATGTGTTTGAGCCAAGATGATGCCTGAAGATGAGCTGCAGGATTGTCATTGGGAGGCATTTAATGGTAGATAAAATGATATTACTTACTCTTACAGAAAGAATCCCTGACAGTGTATAAAGATGGAACCACATTCTCTACCAGTCTGAGGTAGAAATATTTCAGCATTGAATAGCCCCAAGTTAGTAAAACACTCTTCTGAAAAGTGCCTGTTACAAAACCACCAACTTGCACAAATTCCACCCTGTTCCATATGAATAAACTCCAACCATTTTTTTCTCCAGAAAGCCTAAAACACACTGACAAACCATGTTTACTGTTAAAATACTGGTACTGTAGAGCAAGACACGTCACTGGGGGTGGGGCATATATGCATTTAATTGGACGAACATAAGTCTAGCACAGAAGAATCATCAGAAAATTTTTAGAGTTTTCCCAAAGATGATGAACTATAAAATTAAGACGAAAATATTTTCAAAACATTTTTTGTATTTTTTTTTCTAGATATACTGTGCTAAGGGACAGGTACAAAAAGCTCCAAAACACCACTTTTGATTTGTTTTCATTTAGGAAATGTTCTTATGGATAAAATTTGAAGATCAGAAACAGAGCTCCTGATTTATGATCTGAGTTTAAAAATATGAGAAAAAATCTTTATTTAAATTAACATAAATTTATTTAAACATTATACTTACCAGTAACTTTAAACTTTTTTATCTGCATTTTTTTACTTTATACTGTATAAATATCTAGTTCGGCCTGTTCCCGCTCATGTCCCCCCATCACTGTGTGTTTGTGTGTAACAGAAAGACAGATTAACAAGGTGACAGATGCAGAGGCAGTGGGAGGTGATGGCCTGCAGGAACATAACGGTTTCCCAGATAAAAATTCCCCAAAACACGTCACCGTGTCCCAGAGGAGCTGATCCACACATTGTAATGCCAAACTGCTCCAAGTGCTAATCACAACATATTAGGCAGGATGACTAGTGCCCTAATTACGAAGTATACATTTGTTTGCAAATGTTTGGGTACTCCTGTGCAAATCACACATTTTGTTGATTTTTGAAGTGAAGTAAAACAACCACTGTAGTAAATGTTAAAAAAATAACATTTTATGCAAATGTTAATCTGCAGTTCATTTATATTCAATTAACCTAAAAAATAGAAAAATAATACAATCATAATTATAGCATGTGCAAAAGTTTTCAAATTTTGAATAAAGTCTCAGAACTAAATTAACTTGTTAGGCCTTGATTTACTTGTTAGGACTTGTTATTCAGGTCAAGAATTGTCATTAGGAAACTCTTCAAACTTTATGCTAAAATCAACAACCATGAGCTTCTCTAAGCAGCTGACTGAGGATCTGAAAATTAAGCTAATCGATGCCTACAAAGCAGAGGAAGGCACTTAAGGGGAACTGTGAAAGTCAAGGCTAGATGTGGAAGGCTAAGAAAATTCTCAAATAGAACTGCCTGTATGCTGGGCAGAATGGCAAAGCAAAATCCCCAAATGACAGCAAGGACCTGCAGGAATGTTTAGCTGAGACATGAGTGGTGCACCATTCTACTCTGTAGCATTACTTGCACAAACATGATCTGCATGGGACAGTCATCAGAAGGAAACCTCATCTGTGACCTTATCACAAAAGTCGATGTCTGAAGTATGCAAAACAACATGTAGATAAGCTGAGGCATTTTGGAAAAAAGTATTACGTACTCATGAATTAAAATTTTAACTCTTCGGCCGCAATCACCAAAGGTATATTTGGAGAAAAAAGTACGATTTGATGAAAAGAACACCTTGCAAACTATTAAGCCTGGGGTGAAACTATTATGCTTGGGGTTGTGTGGCAGCCAGTGGCACAGGAAACATTGCACAGGTAGATGGAAGAATGGATTCCAGTAAATATCAGCAAATTCTGGAAAAATATGTGACAGTCAGTCAAGAGACTTAAGCTGAAAAGAGAATGGCTTCTACAACAGGACAATGATCCAAAACATACCTCAAAGTCCACCATTACCTACTTCAAGAAATGCAAGCTGAAGCTTTTGGAGCGGCCCTCACAGTCCCCTGACTTGAACATAATTGAAAATCCGTGGGTAGATTTTAAACATGTTGTGCATGCAAGATGGCCCAAAAATATTGGTTGAACATTCCTAAAACAAGAAATGAAAGATTCCTAGCTGGCTACAAAAAGTCTTTGCAAGCTGTGATATCTGCCAAAGAAGGTGTTACTACGTACTGACTTAGTAGGGCATCCAAACTTTTGCACCTGCCACAATTTTTTTCTATTTTTTAAGTTAATCAAATATAAAGTACTGTGCATTAACATTTGGAAAAATTTTTTTTATTATAATGTTATTATTATGCCTCCACCGGGTCCCTGGAGGACTAATTGTTATGCCTCAGCACTCTCACTGCCATGTCCCCAGTTCGATTCCTGGCCAGGGAACCAACCCCAGCCACTGGGGTTGCACGAGACAGTGCACTCCCAATGCTGGTCCCAACCCCAGATAAAACTGACTTGTGTCAGGAAGAGTATCTTGCGTAAAAACTGTGCCAAATCAAATATGTGGACCAATGATCCACTGTGGAGACCCCTAACGGGACAGCCGAAAGAAGAAGATTATTATGCCTCCACAGCTAGGTGGCAGTATGCGTCTGCATCTGTCGAAGTTTCTCATTAGCACGCTATCTCAAGAACGAGTGTTTGAATGGTTGTAGTATTTATATGGAATTATCATTGTATCCAGCAGATGAACTGATAAAATATTGGAATTGATCCAAACAGGATCAAAGCCCAGCAAGGTCGAATGTCCAAAATAGTTTTTCTTCAATAGCTTCCTTTCTCTTTGAAGTATATTTTAAGGGTATTTTAGGCATACAAATTTGAGGTCTTTACTTCTTTTCACTTCAAAAACCAACAAAATATGTGTGGGTGTGGGGTTCCCAAACTTTTGCATTCAACTGTACATGAAAAGACCTACAGATGAAACACGAGGTTTTAACATTATAGTATTTTAACTCGTGATTCATGTGGGTGACAAAAAGTGCTTTATAAATCTGATTTACACCAACACCACCTTAAACCTGCACTTTCATTTGCTAGTTAGCTTCTGTCACTTGTTAGCTTTTACATGCTAGGTCTTAAAGAGAACACTGGCAGCTGTGTGATTGATTAGGATGGAGCTTAAACAAGCTTTACCCCAGATTAGTTTCTCCCACTTTACGCTGAATGATGGTGAAGTTCATGTCTAATATGATTTAAATGCAGATTATGAGAGCGACTTTAAGTTGGTTAAAACCCATGTTTGAGAGGAACAGAAGAATGCAGACCCGTGTGTTTCTCGTTATCTGATAACTTTATTAACAAGTTAAAAAAAACCCGATGAATTACAATATTTACAGAATATCCAGAAATCAAAGTGTAAACAACAAACTTCTAGTCAACGTCACGGGTTTCACAGGAAGAAGGCGAGATGGAGGGGCTACTGTCCAACTAACTCCAAACCAAACAAACAAAACTCTAAATCATATGTACAACAATCCAGTGTGTTCAGAATTTAACAGGTTTCTGTCTTTTACAAACTTTTAGGCTTATAAAGAAAGAAACATTTTTTTATTTTCTTTTTTAAAGGTAGAAAAAGAAAAGTATGTCCTATAACCACACAAAACGACTTTTTTTTTTGTTAAATATGGACGACACCAAAAAAAAAAAAAAAACCCACCACATTCCCAAACACTTGACATGAAGCTTCTGTTTAAATTAAAAAAAAAAAAAAAAAAAAAAAAAAATAGCAGATTACCCAGAATAGAGCTGGGTTCTCCTTCCTCGCTAATCAGACAAGGCAGGAAAGACAATCGTGTAGGAGGTTTTTTTTTTCATCAGTGATGTCACAGATCCTGATGATTTCTGTTTCATTATCAAAAAAGTGATGAATTCTAAACTATTTATAAATGATTTTTGCTTTATTGCGCACAGACACGTGCCGAAATTAAACTTTTATTATGTAGGTAATTGTGTAATACTATGATAAAAACATTAAATACAGAGTCAATTATTACAATATTTTGTTTCAAAAAATTTTCTAACTTATTCTGAGAATTCTCTGAGATTTATGGGATTGCTGTTGAACAGGACAAAATTTATCTCACTGCCCAAAAGTTTTTCCCTCATTTTGGGACGTGACTGTATTGTACTGTAACTGCACCAGATTGTGTTTGGAAAGAAATGGAGCAAAATGACCTCAATAATAATAATGATAATAATAATAATAATAACAATAATAATAATAATAATAATAAGGCTTCAGGGTTTTTGAGCAGCAACTTTCATCGCATACAATCTATTCATTGTTCCTTTAAGGAGAAGCATAAAAACAATTATTCAAATAAAACAATATTTTATTGTCGTAATTGCTTGTTGGGACGAGCTGCTCAATATAAAATAGCTAAACCCAAAATGCTACTCTTCTTCAGTTCTTGTTTTTTGTAATCATGCACAAAAAAATGGAGCTATGGAGTTGAAGGTGCTGTAAGTTATCACATAAACAGTTTTTTTTAGTTTTGCTTTCATACACGACGGAGTGCAGGAACATGCCTTAAAAGCAGCAGAAATGAAATAAAAATTAGAATTAAAAATAGAATAAAACTACAGTAGCAATTTGCTACAAAACTTTGGGGCCCAGTGTTTGTCCATATACTAAAAAAATTAAATAAAAATAAAATCAACAAACGTCTGATACAAATAAGATGGCGACTATTCCTGAAGGAATTCAGCTACAGGATTAAAGATTAACACAAGGCTAAAAATGTAAAAAAATATTGAATCTGTAAGTCAGCGTTCAGGTCAAATCACACGATCTGTGTGTCAGGTGCTACAGAATCATCACAGCTTCATATTTAAATAGCTAAAATGAGGAATATCTGTCATTTTGGTGTTTCTAATAGCATTAGGAACAATTATACTGGGACAGAAATGTAGCTGTTTAAAAGAGAGCCTTATGGTTCTAAAAAGGATACACATGAATTTTGGCTCACAGAAATGAAGCCGTAACATTAACATATTTTAATTGGCTAAAAATAAGATCTGTAATTTAGTGTCCTGAACATATATAATAAAAATTCTGTTTTTATGTTGATAAATGGGCCAAATATATATAAATAAAAAGATATCACACACATGTTTATTGGTGTTTAACACAGCCAGGAATTTCTTACTATTTTTTTGTAATATAATATAATTAAATTAAATATAATTTTACAAAAAAATTAAAAATGCAGTCAATTTTTTTTTGACAATATGGACAATATTTAAGTGGCTAATACAAAATCCAATCCAATACCCATTAATGTTTGCTTAATTTAAAAAAAAAAAAACATAATTAAAATTTATATACTACGTAGTTTTAATAATTAAAAATTAACTTAAAAGAAATATAATTAATAATTAATTTATTTGTGAGAAAAATAGAGACCAATGTATCATTAATATATATAATATATATAATATCATAAATACAATTATCAATCATAATGTCCAGTCCAATACTTAAGCCAATTAAGTATCTTCTGGATAAAATTCACATGAAATTTCACTGATATTACCCTAACATGGGGCGTTGAGGGTGCTGAAACACAAACTGCTCCTTTAATACAATTCTGGTAGAATGAATCATTCATCATATTTTACCCAGTGCATGTTTGAAAGTTTGATTAGGTTTAGCATTTTATTGTTAATATATTTAGCATTCAGAACGAAAGTAAAACGGGGGACATTTTTAACACGTCACCTTACAGGAAGTGTTTATTTGACCTGAACAGAGTTCTTACAGATTCGTCACTATTGGTTACCAATATATTATTAGCATCTGTCCTATGGGACCAAGTCACACTTTTTAAAGGATCAGCGATTTAACACACAGCTAGGATGTAACACAACCTATAGAACCCATGTTTAACACTTAAAATCTAACAATGCTTCAAAACCATGAACAGTTTTGCTTTTTTCCTCACTTTTTTAAATCAAGTGTCCATGAAGCAGCCTAGTTTTTTTTTTTTTCAACAACAAACCGTACACCATTATAACACAGTACATTTCTATATGTCATTTTTGGTCTCTCAATCTTCCTCATTCTGAACAGAACTCTCCGACAGGCTGGACTGATACACTCTCTCAATTTCTGTAGTGTTAGCTGATTGGTCAATGCCTCCATCTGTTACTGTTACTGAGGCAACTGGGCTCATAGCTCTCATGTTGTTGTTAACAGTCCTGAAAAGGAAAAAAATGTCTCAAACCAAGTGCTGAAGCATAATAATAATAATAATAATAATAATAATAATAATAATAATGTAGTTAATGTATTTTCTGTAGTGCTTTTGATTTTACTCGAACATAAAATAACTGAAGGCCAGACACTCACATGCCGTGTCGGAGAACATGACGTTCCCATTCCAAACTAAGAGAAAAAGTTCGGCCACAAAACTCACATGGAAACTTCTTCCCTGCACTCGGAGAACACGCCATCATCATTTCTGTAGCAGCACACCATCCCAAACCGGAGACAGACAGACAGACAGACAGACAGACAGGCAGGCAGGCAAGAGAGAGTCACACAGAAAGGAGAGATAGGGAGAGAAAGACATGGGGAGAGAAATGGGGAGAGGCGGGGGGAGAGAGAGAGAGACAGACAGACAGACAGACAACCAGACAACCAGACAGGAGGAAGACAGAGAGAGAGCCAGTTAGTCAGTAGAAATAAAGGCTTAATTAATACAGTCGGGTCCATAAGCAATTGGACAGGTGTGATTGAAGTGTAAACTTTCAGCTTTAACTCAAGCGGCTTAACAAAAATATTGCATTAACCATTCAGGAATTACAGCCATTTTCACAGGCTCAAATGTAATTGGACAAACTAACATATTATAAACATAAGGATTATTTTTAATACTTGGATGCAAATATTTTACAGTACCATGGACAACACCAAATGCTGAGTTTCCTCCCTTGAGATGCTTTGCCAAGCCTTTATGACAGCCGCCTTAGGTTGCTGCTTGTTTGTGGGTGTTTCTGCATTCAGTTTTGTCTTCAGTAAGTGAAAAGCATACTCAGTTGGGTCAAGAACAGGTGACTGACTCAGCTATTGAAGAACATTCCATTTCTTTGCATTACGAAGCTCTTGGGTTGCAGTATGTTTTGGGTCATTATCTGTACTGTGAAGTGCCGTCCTATCAGTTTTGCAGTATTTCCTATTATTGCAGCAGAAAGTATAGACAGGCTTTTTTTTTTTTGGATGTTTTCTACCAAAGTCTAATCTGGCCTTTCTGTTCTTGAGTGTTACCAGTGGTTTGCATCTTGAGGTAAACCCTCTGTATTTACATTCATGAAGGTGTCTTTGAAGGTGTCAAAATTGTAGACTTTGACAATAAAACACCTGCCTCCTCAAGAGTGTTCTTGACTTGGCTAGATGTTGTGAAGGGGTTTTTCTTCACCAAGGAAAGAATTCTGCGATCATCCACTTTAGTTGTCTTCCGTGGTCTTCCAGGCATTTTGGTGTGCTGAGCTCACCATTGCATTCCTTCGTTTTGAGAATTTACCAAATTGTTGATTTGGCCACTCCTAAAATTTCTGCTATCTCTCTGATAGGTCTGGTTTTGTTTTGTTTTGTTTTTTTTTCAGCCTAATGATGGCTTCCTTCACTTGCATCAACACCTCTATGGACCGCATATTGAGAGTTCCCATGAACAGCTACCAAATGCAAATTCAACACTTGGAATCAGCTACAGTCCTTTTATCTCCTTAATTAATAAGGAGGAAAAAGGCTACACCTGGCCATGTTGCTTATCAGCTGCTTATCAGCCATTTGTCCAATTACCTCTGAGCCTGTGAAAATGGAAGGACTATGTAAAAAATAGCTGTTAAACCCATTGAGTTAAAGCTGAAAGTCTACATTTCAATCACACCTTGATTGCTTCATTTCAAATCCATTGTAGTGGTGTACACAGGCTTGTAAATTCACTAGTGTTCATATTTCCAGTTCCACAGTCCTGTTTAAATGTGGTAAATAAATGTATAATTCAAACTTTTATGAGAATATAATAATTCTCAATAATAATTTTTATGCAACGATGTAGTTTATTGTTTACCCGCTGTCTCTGCTTCCTGTTTACTCTCCTCCTGTGTGGCTGTCACTTCCTCCTCCATCTCTTTTTCTTCTTCTCTTCCTGCCTCCTCGGTTTGCTCTTCTTCATCAATGGGCACCAGTTCCTCCTTTTCTTCCTCTTCCTCCTTCACTTCCTCTTCCTCTTCACTGTTTATTTTCTCTTTCAGAACATCCAGCTGGTCCAGATTCACTCTGCCCATCAGCTCAAAGTTACGGATCACCTGGTAGCAAAAAGAAGACATAAACAAACAACTTTGCCTTGCCATCACTATACAGAGCAGAAAACCATCAGTGTCATTAGAATAGCATCTGTGTGTCCTAGTGTTTAGGACAGAGCCATAAAAAGTGCTGATATTTAAGTAAGAACACTACGTAGTTTTGAAGTGTGCTGTTTGGGACAGAGGATGGAGGCTGACCTTGTGTTCGTCTCGGAGGTGATCCTCGAGCTGCTGCTGGTGTTTTGTGTCATAGTAACACAGTCGACACTCATACGGTTTGGGTTCATCGTGTTTGTCGATGTGCTGCTGCAGAGTGTCGCCACTTGAACATGTGAACGTGCACTTATGACAGCGGAAGATCAAACCGTCCAGGTGACGAGAGAGTTTAGAACGAGACACTTCCAGAGGGATCACTCGCTCTTCTGGGGGGACAGAGAGAGAAATGATGATCACTATTTTATAGAGGACAGTGGTTAAGAGGATAGTAGTGTAGAGGATGGTGGTGTAGTGGTGTAGGGGATGGTGGTGTAGCGTATGGCAATCTAGAGGATGGTGACGTAGCGGATGGTAGTGTAGTGGAACGTGAAGTGGTGGATGGTGGCGTAATGTACAGTGTTGGACAGATGTGTAGTGTACAGTGGTATAGAGGATGGTGGTGTAGTGTACAGATGTGTAATGGATGGTGGTATAGAGGATGGTGGTGTAGTTGACAGATGTGTAGTGGATAGTGGTATAGAGGATGGCGGTGTAGTGGTCAGTGGTGTAGTGGACAGATGTGTAGTGGACGGTGATATAAAGGACAACTGTGTAGTGGACAGATGTATAATGAACGGACAGTGGTGTAGTAGACAGATGTGCAGTGGATGGTGGTAAAGATGACAGTGGTGTAGTGGATGGTGGTATAGAGGACGGAGGTATAACAGATGGTGGTGTAGTGGACAGATGTGTAGTGGATGGTGGTATAGAGGATGGTGTTGCAGTGGACAATGGTGTAGTGGACAGACGTGTAACATACGGTGGTGTAATGGACGGTGGTGTAGTGGACAGATGTGCAGTGGTTGGTAGTGTAATGGATGGTGATGTAGTGTATGGTGGTATAGAGGACAGTGGTGTAGTGGTTAGATGTGTCGTGGATAGGTATGTAGTGGACAGTGCTATAGAAGACAGTGGTGTAATGGACAGATGTGCAGTGGACTGTTGTATAGAGGACGGTGGTGAAGTCGTCAGTGGTGTAGTGGACAGATGTGTAGTGTACGGTGGTATAGAGGACGGTGGTGTAGTGGACAGGTGTGTAGTGTACAGTGGTATAGAGGACAGTTGTGTAGTGAACAGATGTGCAGTGGATGGTAGTAAAGAGGACTGTAGTGCAGTGGACAGATGTGTAGTGGATGGTGGTATAGAGGAAGGTGGTGTAGTGGATGATGGTGTAGTGGATGGTGGTGCAGTGGACAGATGTGTAGTGGATGGTGGTATAGAGAAAGGTGGTGTAATGAATGGTGGTATAGTGGACGCTGTGTCCATACCTCGGTGAAGGAGGACATGGTCGATCATGTGACTCTTGGACTTGGTGTGATAGAGACAGAAAGGACAACGCAGTTCTCTCAGTCCATCATCAGAGGGGGGACTGTGTCCGGCCTCCACATGCAGGGTGAAGGTGGACCTGCAAGATAAACACCAAATAAATACCAAAACAAACAGCACGCAAAACTCCAAAATACTAAAACAAACTCAAATGAACACCAAAACAACAGCAAATAAACACCAAACAACCATGAAATAAATGCCAAAGGAAAAAACAAAATACCGAATTGAATATCAAACAAAACACCAAATGCAAAAACTCAAGCAAACCCAAATAACTAAACATCAAAACAGACACCAAAACAAATCAAACAAAAACAATCACAATGAAAACACTGAAATAAACATCAAAGCAAATAAAAAATAAACACCTAAATGAAGACAAATACCAAGAAATACACCAAAACCAAAAACAAACACCAAAACAAACACACAGTGGTTATGCTGACTATTATGGTTATGATGATGTAGTTACTTGTAGCAGGTGAAGAAGGAACAGTCTTTGCACTTGAAGAGTTTCTTTCCTCCGTGGCGGTCTCGGTAATGTCTCCTCAGACTCTGCATATAACCTGAGCTGAACTCACAGAATTCACAGGTTAGGGTGGAGTCAGGACGGGACAGAGCTGCACCCAACGTCTCTGCCCCTGACGATGGGGATGGGCCAGGAGAACCCGACAAGAGAGTGGGTGGGGCCTGATTACGAGATGCCAACTGGTAATGACTCAACTGCTGCTGAACATCCGGCGGCTCCAAATATGCCACAGTGTCTGAGAGGAAGAGAGAGAGACAGAGGGAGAGAGATGGAGCAACAGATTGAGAGAAACACACACAGAGAGCGCATGTACTCAAAACTATAGAGTCTTAATTAAAATTACAGAGACTAGATGAAATTGATGGCAATTGTGTTGAAGAGTGTGTGTTAATGTTTCTTCAGGGATGCACCATTGTGATAGCGAGGGTGGAATACTGATCTGATAGCAGCTTGAAATGCTGGATTAGTATAGATTTGATATTTACCGTCCAATCTACTGACATAGTTTATCAGGATGAGTAGCAGTTTAATCTTGGGTGTCGAGTATCATACTGAAAATGTAAATGATTTATTGTGTTTTCCTGCTACAACACACTTCACACCCCCTATCAGCTGTGTGAGGATAATGCATGTCTATGCATGCATGTCTATACCAATTATTATTGGTCTAAACGCGTGACCTTTGACATGAGTACAGTGCAGGTACGTACCGTTGGTGGTGGCGTCGCTAGGTGTGTGTTGTGCACTGTTGTGTGTGAGTGTGTGTGTGCTGCGCAAGGCAGCTCGGGCTCTCAGTCGGGGCAGTGTGAGAGTTTCTCCGTGTTCTTGCAGTGAGTGATCCTTCAGCTGACTGATGGTCATAGTCGAGAATGGACATGAGATGCACTTATACGTGTTCTCACCTGAAGCAAACAAACAAGCAACAATATCAAAATCCAAACAAGATAATCAACAACAAAGACTACAAGAACAACTACAACAACAATTAACACCTAGAAATACATCACAGATAAACAAAAAACAATTGTGCAGGTGTGTATGTGTTTGTGTATGTGTGTACCTGTGTGTGATTTGCACAGGTGTGTGTGTACACCTGCACTGGATTTGTGCAGGTGCATGCGTATGTATGTGCCTGTGTGTGATTTGTGTCAGTGTGTTTGTGTCTGTCTGCATGGGAATTGTGCCGGTGTGTGTGTGTGTGTGTGTGCCTACACATGATTTGTGCAGCATCAGATTTTTACAGAAGTGTTTATGTCTATGTGTGCGTGTGTATCTGTGTGTGATTTGTGCAGGTATGTGTACCTGCATGTGATTTCAGCAGCTGTGTGTGTGTGTGTGTGTGTGTGTGTGTGTACCTGCATGTGATTTGTGCAGGTGACTCTTCAGTCGGCTCAGGTAGGCTGATTTAAAGGGACAGAGTTTACAGCGGAATGGTTTATGATGTCCGTGATGAGACTGAACGTGTCGGTCCAGACTGAAGGGGAAAAAAATGATACAGATGCAGATGAACAAAAGTTGGTTCCATACTAACTCCTGGCATGATAAATCAAGTATAAAGTGTATATTGCTTCGTACTTGTGCCTGAATGCTGACTGGAACTGACAATACTGGCAACTGTACTTGTCGTCTCTGTTGATCATCGCTGTGGCTGAATGGCTTCGTTCATGAGATCGGAGTCCCTGCATGGACATGAAAACTCGATCGCACATATCGCATTGGTGTTCCGGAACTCTCTCTGTGATGTCTGTCGCCATGGTGACCAACACGTCATTCCCTGTCTCAGTGGTAATATTGTCTGTAGTGACCGCATCCTCCATACTGCCGTTGGCGATACCATCAGAAGTTTCCACCACTCCTTGCTGTCAGAGGAAACAGATTTACATATAGTTTTCATATTTACATAATTGCATTCATGATATTTTTATTTTAGCTACAGTAATTAAATGTTATATTTATATTTCATTGTATTTTCATCTATTTCAATAAATCAAACTTATGACTGATCACAAAATAAAGCCTGCAAGATGTAACCATATCAACAAACATATAATGGTAGCTTATAGAGAAAGTTATCTAAAAATAAAATTCAGTTGCAAGGAAGTAAAACATGAATAGTTTCTCATTTTTACCTCCACATGTCCTTCTTTGACTTCGCCGTACTGAACATGCTTCCTCAGATGGTTGCAAATAGCTCTAAGTGTCGGGTGAATCTCAACACAAAAGTTGCATCGATAGCCAATAGGAGCTTTTTCAGTTGAGCCATCCATCTGTGAAACAAGTGACGAGGAATTGGTTTGGTCAGTTTTAGCATAAAGCTTAAACATTCACAATGATAAATAAAACAAAAACATTCATTACAGCTCACCTTATTTTCTGGTTGTGTCTCCAGTGTCTCTGTGGATTTACGCCTGATCTGGAGCAGCTTCCTCCGTTCATGAAGCACTGTCCTTTTCTCAAACTTCTCGTTGTGCTTCGTAAGGTGGATGCTAAGTTCAGGAAGAGTGAGGAACTTGATTTCACAGTGAGCACATTGGTAGAGCTCTGCGCCTTCCTCTACTGGGCTCTGTATGGTGACAAAGTCCCGCTTGAGCTCATTACTGTGGTAATCATTATAATGTGAGACGAGAAGGTCTGTGGTATCAAAGGTCAGCTTAGAGCATTTCATGCACTTGAATTGTGGCCATTCTAGGTTGTTCTCCATGTTTTCCCCATCATTCTCTGATTTTACTTCCACCAGTTCTACATCCTCTATAACGGCTGGTGTCTCTGGTTCCTTGGGATAAATCACAGTAAAGTAACGACCAAGTTTGCTGGAGGATTGCTTTTTTGGAAAAACCCCCGGGTGGCGCTTGACATAGTGTGAGATGATGCTTTTCCTGCTGAATGCTTGGAAAGAGCACAATGAGCACTTCCTTCGGTCAACTGCTTGCCTCAGCTCCTCACTCATTGCTGACTTATCTTCTTCAGAAGCCAGAGGTACAGTCACTTTGTTTGGTTTCTCACCCAAGGTCTTGGAAGCGGCGAGACAGTGTGTGTAGTAAGCATCGATGTCATGCCGTTTCTGATAGTGAGCAGCCAGACCTTTCCGGATGGGGTTGGTGTAGGAGCAGAGGGCACATTTAAAGACATTGTTCTTGCCTTCAGGCTGAGCTCGTACGTTGTTGTGCTTGATGCGGTAGTGCCGAGCGATACCCTTCCTGGTTGAGCAGAAGTATTTGCAGAGCTGACATCTGAACACGGTATGTTTCTCTCCCTTTGCAAATTCTGAGAGGGCAAGGTCAAACTCACATCTGTCAGATGCTTCAGTTATACTGCTAGCACTGCATTCAGCGACAGTGTCCTCTTTTCTAACCAAGGATTGCATATGCGTTGGCGTAAATATATCCGAAACAGACTGGTTGTGATATTTCTCATAATGAATCTTCAGTTTCTCAAGTGTTCCATGAGTATAAGGGCACATCTTGCATCTGTAGGCACCGTATCCCTGCCTCTGGTTTTTTGATCTTTCATCTCCATCTGGCACCAAATCTTTGACCTCCTCAATGTCATCAGCAAAGTCTTCAGCTGTTACTTTGACCAGCGGATGCCGTTTCTGGTAATGTGTAAGAACCCCATGGATGCGTGAGTTTACATACGGACAGTGCCTGCACTTGTAAACTGAACTAGGATTGATGTCTGCTTCCTGTGCAAAGTCTGCAGCCTTCACTTTCATACCTGGGTGTTTCTTGCCATAGTGAGTCAGAAGTCCATGAAGGCTATTGTACTCAGACAGACACACAGTGCACTGGTAGGGATTGTTTGATAAAGAGGAGCTGGTGGAGAAGGAAAGGTGGGGATGATGTTCAGGTGCCGACCTGCTAATCTCCACAGTGCCTTCATCAGACTGGTGACTACTGAATGGGCTGGATGTTGAGACATTTCCCTTTCCCACTGCAGCCATAAGCTTATCTGATGTATGATTTCCTTTAATAATGTCAATGAGAACAGACTCGTCATCTTTGATAGCCCACGGATGAACAGCTTGGTAATGGTTGGTGATGTCCCAAACAGAACAAGCCTCAAAGGCACAATCTCTGCATTGGTAGTGCTTTATCTCAGAGTTGCCCACTTGCTTGGAGGTGGACGTATCAGGACCAGCCCACAACTTGCTGGCCATATAAGCATAATCAACGTTGTGCTCTGGGTGTCGTCTTTGGTAATGCATGAGCAGCCCACTGGGCTCAGCATGGGAATAAATACACCATTCACAGTGATAACCAGCCTCCAAGATCCCATCTTGATAAGCCCAGCGCAAGATGGTCATAGCTGTGGCCTTCACAGTGGGATGATCCTTCTTAAGATGCTTCTTCAAGGCATACACATAGGGAGATGTGTAGGCACAGTGTCTGCACTTTAAAGATCTAAGTGCTCTGGATTTCTCTGCATCAGTGGCTGAGGTTGCAGTGGATGTAGAACTTCCTGTTTGGATCATCTGAGCCCTTTCCCTTTGACTGCGAACCACAGCGGTATGTCTTCGAACCAAATCTGCATTTGCCTTTACATCTCTGTGCTTCTTCTGGTAATGGATCAACACTCCTTTCACAGTGCGGTTCCCGTAGTCGCAGTGCTGGCAAAAAAACAACATCTCACCCTCCCCCTTGTCTGCAGTTCCTTTTGGATGCAAATGATTGGATCCATCAGATGCATTGGTGCTTAACTGTTTCAGAAACTGTTTAGGAGGTGCAATCTGCAACTCATCCATGAGCTTCATCAACCCAAGTGTAGGAGGTGCATGCTTTATGTATTTAGCAGTCACCTTAATTTCTGGATGGCGCTTTTGGTAATGAACAAGAACGCCCACCACAGATCGGTTGTTGTAAACACAGTGTTTGCAGTAGTAAAGCTCGTCATCCAGAGTCAAGGGCATAACAGCATTTGAGGGCTTTGGAGTACTTGACAGGGTAAATGTGGAGTTGGTTGATGATTGCGCTCGATCTACTGATATGACCCGCATGGTCTTCTGTATGCGAAAGTATGATGCCTTCTGTTCAGGATGCTTTTTCTGATAGTGAACCAATACAGAGTGCATATTGGGGCTTGCAAATGAGCACAAGTCACAGTTGTACACCACAACGTTACCATCGACAATTTCTCTAAAGGCTTCAGAGTCCATATTTGTGTCAGGTGTTTTGATCGGGTTTTTAAGGGCAGGACTGGAAGAAGACCTTGAGGCAGAGTTGGTGAAGCTCTTGGGCCCCGAATTCAAGATTTCTCTCAGTGTCTGTGACTCTGTAGTTCCTTTCTGAGGCTGATCGACTACGTAGCTTGAGAAGATCATGGCGTTGTTGATTTTCACTGAGGGGTGCATTCTTTGGTAATGAGGCATCAGACTTCTCACATTTGGGCTGGTGTATGAACAGAAGCGACATGTGTACACCAAATCTGGTTGGTTAAAGTTGAGAACATTGCTAGCTTCTGGATGGTGATCCATGTAGTGCTGGTGTAAGTCACTGAAGTTGTTGTATTCTATGAAACACTCTAGGCAACGGAAGACAGCACTCTGATCCTCTGGATCAAGAATGTATTTAAAGCTAAATTTAATATAGGGATGCATACGCTGGTAATGGGTGCTAACACTGCGAGCAGACTTGTTTTGGTACTCACAGTGTTTACAGTAGAAAAGGTTACCAGGTTCCTCTGTGTACTCGGTGCTCTCTTGATACGTCTCTCTGCTGTCTCGACTGCTTTGATCTTGGATATCTTTAGACTCTGCACCAAAACTGTCCTCATCATCAGAGACAGTGACTGGGATAGGAATGTTTCTTGATGTTAACTTGGACTGCAAGCTACGCTTCCTTTTGCCGACACCACGCTCTGTTTGAACAAAACCAGGTTTCCTGATGTACAAATGCTGTGTATTATAGGTGAAGCGTCGACTTTGAATCTCAGAGTTCTCTTTCTCTTTCTTCTCATCGATGTGATTTTCACTTTCCTCTTCCTCATCCTCCATATCATCGAGATTAATAACGTCCTCTTGCTGCTGACTCTGACTGATTTTACTTTGAAGGTTGTTTGCAATTTCATCAATTCTTGTCCGTTTCTTGACTGGGGACAGATCCAGAGGCAAGTCATTTATGGATTTCCTGGCTGTCTTTCCAATAAGGTGCTTTCTGGAGGAAAATCCAAGGATTGACGTTTGAGTTTTTTGCACAAAGTTCAATGTGCCATATGATTCCAATTCAGAATCCTGCTGCTCATTTAATGAATCGTCTTGACTTGTGGGTTGCATCCCATCACAGTATGAGTGCTTATGTTGCTGGTGGACACGTAAACCTTTCAGTGTCATTGTGGAAAAATTACAGAGTGAACAATGATGAGAATTTTCTTCTTCTACATCGATGGATTTCTGGCCATTCATGGTAGAGCTGCCATTTCCTCCATTGACTGAATCTTCAATTTGGCCATCTTGGCTTTCATTGGTTAGGTCCATGATGTCCCATTCAGAAGAGGAGCCACTGTGGCATTGCTTATGTGTGGCAAGTTTTACTGAACTCGTACAAAGAAATGTACACTCATCACACTTGTACAAGGTGGTTTGGCTGGTTAAGTGTATGTTTTCTATATGGTGAGAGATACTGCTATGATGTTTAGCCAAAAAAGAGCAGAATGGGCACTGGAACATATTCAGATGCCTTCCAATTGAAATTCCTTCCATCTCCAGCAGTTTATTATCCTCCTCTGACAGAAGCAACTTAGCAGAATCCTCAGTGCACAACGAGTCGTTGTAAACAGGATCATCGACGTCACAGAGTTCATCATCAGAGCTGCTCTGTGAATCGTTCAGCACACTGGTATCCAGATCTACCCTTGAGTGTGACTTGTCTGACATGGCAAAAGTCGACCTCTCTGACAGTATGGAAGATCCTGTGCTGTTGGGAATCTTTCCTGCAATCTGGGAATACTGAAAATGTGACAGCCCTGATAGGGACTTCACTGAGGCACTGCCTTTCACAGATGCTGTGGAGCCTTCATTGCCACTTAGATCAGTCGACATCAAGTTGGACGTTGGAGTGCTTCTTGGTGATGAAGGAGAATTTGATTTGGAAGATCCTGCACTTCTATCTGCTTTGGGCTTTTGCAGTGATACCATAATCTTAACCATGTTTCGATGCTTCTTCATCATGTGATCACATAACTGTTGTCTTTGTGAGGTCTGGAAGCCACACCACTCACAGCTGAAGCCACCTCTGGACCGGGCTTTGATCATGGATTCCAAAACGTTACGTTCAGTAAGATCCTGTGATTCCTCACATTGTTCTTCCGAAGACATGGCATCTGAGTCCATGTCCAGAACCTCTGTTTCAGCTTCAGCTTCAACAGGAGAATCTGAATGGGCCAGAAAATGATCTTTGTGGTGCATACTCTGATGCTTCAGGATTCTCGCTCTGCGAGGAGATTTATATGTACAATACTGACAGGAGTACAGCTTTTCTACGCTATGATGTGCTGTAACGTTGAAGCTTGACTTGGAGGTGTCGAGTGAATTTGAATGGTCATTTGAATAAGCTCCTCCTTCAATGCCATGGACCTTCTTAGCATGCTCATTGAGGAGGGATTTTGATCTGAAGTAGCGCACACAAAATTTGCACTGAAAAAATGGGTTTGTTGTCTTGTCGGCTGACTGATTATAAATCGTTTGGTTTGAACTGGAGAAGGGCCCCGAATCTCTGGTGAAGGAGTTGAGGCCTGAAACATAAACATAGGAAAAGCTCTTATTTTTTTGCAAGCTGTTTATTTGCATATGGCCTTAAAGCAGAAAAGGCTATGAGTCCTTTCATCTGGAATCTATAAAATGACCCATTATGACAAATGAGATCTATTTTACAATTTACTACATTGCATAACAGTAATATAAGCATGAAAAATATTACAACAAACATTAACAACAAATTGATTAAAAGCGAGCGCTGATTTCATATGTGGCAAATGACCTGGGGCCGTTTGTGTAAACACTGCATACACACAATTTTCATGCTGTCTTTAAACCATGCATACACACACTTCAAATCCCAAACCAGCAAATTATTTAAATGTTGTTTAAATGTTGTTCTCTCATTATCTAAAATCTGTTTCAATGAACATAAAAATCAAGTGGAAATACTCAAATTATGTTGTCATTCATGTGGAAAATGAGGCTACGTTGAATTTTTTTAAGACATGAAAGTGTAAGCAAATGTGTACTAATGAAAGAATGCGTGAAAGATGTCAACACTGTTAGAAGACATAGCAAATGGCGGAATTAGGACAGAGCATGTGTTTATTTCTTTATTGGGCAATAAGGCCTGGATAACGAACTGATTTTTATTTCCAAACGTTATCATCCTCATGGCAACCTTAAAGAATCACACTTTACTTGTAACACTTCAGATTCTGACCAAAAGGGGGAACCAAAAGATATCTTCTTCAACACTGACCTGCACAAAGTGAGCTGTATATATTCCATATGTCACCCAGATACCTAGATTTCCTAACACTGTGGTTAAACAGACCAACTGCACACATGATACAATGAATGTGCAGATGTTAACATAAGGTATTTTCATTTCAACGACGTGTGGATCGACTTGATTCACGAACTGATGCACACATGAGCCTGACTAATGCTGTGGAAAGATGTCCAGGGTGATTCATTAATTCTGAGAAACAGTAGTGTTGAACCAGACTTCAGGCTGGAGTTGTGTGCAGTGTGTGCTTAGATAAAAACAGTAGTGTGATCAGGGCCAGAGATAGAACATAGAAAATTTAGGGAATTTGGAATTCGTGGGGAGGTGGACATGGTTTAGCAGACAATAATGTCAATAAAAAAATGGCATAACAAAAACCCACATGGCTGTTTATCTAGGTCAAACAGAACAAAAAAAATTCTGGCAGGTTGAAGTTTGTTAAAGTTTTAAATGTTAAATGTTTGAATGTTAAAGTTTCAGTAACACAAATTTTCTTTGCACTCATATGCATAAGTTGATAAATGATAAATCAGTCATAAATGACCAAGTGTGTTCACGGCACAGCTGTTTAGTGATACCCACAAAACTCCATAAAAGGAAAAGCTCACGAAGAGCTGAAAAGGACAAAATGACGACTAAATACGAAAGAGTGTCTCCTAAATGAGTGCATGCTAAATTTTCCAGTAATACTGCTCAGCCATTGTAGCGTGTCAGCTATCACAGACACACACTAGCTTTTCTTCATTTTATTCCTTTTATAAGGTGCCATTACATTTGTCCTAATGGAACATCTAGTCTTATTTGTCTTACTTTATGTTTGGATTGCTTGCTTTCAGGTGATTATTATGAAACGACTGAGTTTCAAAAAATTGTCATTATAATGGTGTGTTTACTTGAAATAAATAAATGATTTAAACTTGACAACATAATCTCTGCATAAAATTGCAGTAACTCATTGACAGTTATACAATTTGAATCAGATCAAGAGGTATATGTCAGTGAGTCTTCATACGGTATGAACATTTTTTCCAACTGGATTTTCATCAATACCACTGGGTTTAACGCTCAGAACACCAAAGCTTTTTTGCAGTCAATTGCTCACAGTTACAACCACATCCACAAATGTGACCAGACAGGGAGTTCCTCAGAAACTAAGGTGTGGGACACACACCCTGCTGGTGTGCCATCATGCTGCTGTGGAGACCTGTGTTCTGCTCCATACAGGAAATGTAATATTTATTAAAATGGGTGCTGTTTACATTGCATAATTTAAGTTAATGCCTCATTATCACCTAAAATCTAACACATCATGCTGGCTCTATTTAATGCTGCGACTTAAACAGCATGAGTTCCAATGTTCCCGTAACACCAGAACCAGGAGAATGGAACTGAGCCAAAAGCCAGAGACATTTCTGAGAACTTCACTTTTAATCTGTCCTTTTCTATTTTTTAGGTGTCAAGATTTCATTTTATTTACACTTTGACAGATGCCACTTTATCTGTGTTCATTTGTGTTTGTTACTAATTTCAGATTCAAAAATAATCGTCCCATTAATCAACAACTGATATAATTACTTTTGTCACCAGACAAAGAAAAGAGGAGAAGATTTATAGTCAGATACACAGGCCAAGACCAATAAAAATAGAGAAGGAGAAAGTACAGGAGGTGGAGAAGATGGAGGAAGTAAAGAAAAGGCAGACGATGAAGAAAGTAAAGATAGTGGAGAAGATGGACAAATTGAAGAAGGTAGAGAAAATGGAGAAGGTGGAGAAGTTGGAGAAGCTAGAGAAAGTGGAAAAGGTGAAGGAGAAGAAGAAAGGAAAAGATGTAGAAGATAGAGAAAGTACAGATGGTGGAGAAGGTGGAGAAAGTAAAAAAAAATTGCAGAAGGTGAAGAAAGTAAAGAAAGTGGAGATGGTGAAGAAAGTGGAAAAAGTGGAGAAGGTGAAGAAAACTGCAAAAGTGGAGACAGTGGACAACATGGAAAGGATTTGGAAGAAGAAAGTGGAGATAGCAGAAAAAGTAGTGATGATGGAGAAGGGAGAAAATAAAGCGGAGAAGGTGGAGAAAGTAAAAAAAGTGTAGAAGCTGGAGACATTAGATAAGGTGGAGAAAGTAAAAAAGGTGGAGAAGGTGGAGAAAATAAAGAAAGTGGAGGAGTGAAGAAAGTAGATAATGTGGAGAAATTGGAGAAGGTAGAGGAAGTGGTGGAGGAGGAAAAACTGGAGAAGGTAGAAAAAAGTGGAAAAGGTGAGGAAGTAAAGAAGGTGTAGACGGTGGAGAAAGTAAACAAAGTGGAAAAGTGGAGAAGGTGGACAACAATGAGAGGATTTGGAAGAAGAAGCTGGAGAAGGTGGAGAAGGGAGAAAATAAGAAAAGTGGAAAAGGTGGAGAAAGTAAAAAAGTGTAGAAGCCATTAGATAAGGTGGAGAAATTGGAGAAGGCAGAGAAAGTGGAGCAGGTGGAGAAAGTAAAGAAGGTGGAGAAGGTGTGGAAAGTACATAAGGTAGAGAAATTGGAGAAGGTAGAAAAAGTGGAGTAGGTGGAGAAATTGGAGAAGGTAGAGACAGTGCAGAAAATAAAGAAGTTGAAGAAAGTAGATAATGTGGAGAAATTGGAGAAGGTGGAAAAAGTTGAAAAGGTGAAGCAAGTAAAAAAAAGTGGAGAAGGTAGAAAAAGTGGAAAAGGTAAAGAAAGTAAAAAAAAAGTGGAGGTGGAGAAAGTGAAGATGATAACAAAATTGGAGAAGGCGGAGGAAGCTGAGAGGCTTCTCCATGTTTTCATAATTTTACTTTGGTCGAATCCTTATGATAAATGATGTACAGGATCCTTCAGGCTTCATGCTTTCACCACACTTACACACGACACATCAGGTGTAAAAAAAAAATAAATAAATAAATAAAACACACAATCCTGAGGTGCATGGGGTGCGGCTGTACCTGTTTCCTTGTGTGGAAATTCACATTCATTATTTGTGATGTCCTCATCGTCCTCCTCCGTGTGGCTGAAGGAGTTTAAGGAATCAGACCTTGACCTTTGAGGTGATTCATTCCCAACATCTGTAGGCTGCAGGAAAACGGTGTGGACGTCCTGAATGTGAGCCTTGAGCTCATCGCAGGACTCTGCGCGGAAATCACAGCCATCGCACTGTAGCACCTCCATCACTGAACACTCCCTGGAAAATCAGGGAAACCTGCAAAGAAGAGAAAATAAATCAATTCATTAATAAACAAACAAAGGACTTGGTGATGTGTAGAGATGTCTTTCATCCTGCGGTGACCCTTCTCGTCACCTCAGCACGAGTTTATAGCAATACAGCACTCACAACTATTTTAAATCCCCGGTGCATCTTAACTTCAACTTCATCATGATCGATATGAACAACACTGATGGAAACGGCCCTGAAAGCCTCCTCACGCTCGACGAGTCTTATATTCTGACACAAAAGACGGCTTGTTTCCAGGAACACTTGCTGAGAAGGGATTACGTCTGGATTCACTCTCTTTCTTCATGACCTTGGGATAAAGCCGCAGCTGGAGAACACCGGCGTGTCTCCGTATTTACATCGCACATCTTCGTCACACTGCATCAGGTCCTTCTGGAGCAATGAAGACTGCGCTGAGCCCTGAGCTGGCCATGCAAACGCAAAGCATTGTGGGGAAAATCAACAAGAGGTTTCATAATTATCCCAGAACCCAGATATAATCAATAGCAATCTCACACAATCTCTGTCATGTCAATACATTTTCACTAAAAAATGGACAACTGTACTTAAAAAAAAAAAAACTGACACGTTTACTGAAGTAAAGCAATAAATACAAAGAAAATAGGAAATCTACAGCACCTTCAATAACATATTTCATAAATGATGTATTAAAGCTCAAATTAAGTATGTAATAAAACACTCTGTGTGGTGCTGTTACAGTAATATACTGAGTGATGGGGTGGTGTGATGAAGCAGAGTTACTGTTACCACCCCGAAGTTGATTATTTTCCTATAACAGCACATCCCCAAGTGTTTTAATCTGTTTATACCACAGCAATTTGTGTATGCTATCACCTATGTCATATCAGCAATTTGTGTGTTATCACCTATGTCATATAAACACTCTTTTCCTCACCAGCCCTTCTGTCTCTTGAAATAAATAAGACGAAAAAAAAAAACCCATAGAGCTTTGTGAAAGAAAAACCACAACACTTCCCTGTCCTGAAGACCTTCCTGTGTAGGAAAACTTAAAGTTACAGCTTTACTCATGACTGTTACAAAGCGCTGACACTCGAGACTCCTTCCATAAATGTTAAATAAATATCTCCTTACAGGAAACCATAGCAATGAATAAACATGCTTTTAATCAGTTTTTGTGGAGCCTTTCCCATACAAGTCCCTGTGAATGAGCTATTACTATAGAAATGGTAATGTATTAGAGTGATGCCATTAATATAAACTAGGGCTGTAACTAACAGTTCTGATCATTTGTTAGATGGGGAGAATGTGAGAAACTCCTCACAGGCACTAACCCAGCTCAGGATTGAACCCAGGACCCTGGAGCTGTGAGATGGCAGGAGCATGCTATCCACTGTGCCATGCATGAGAATATTATGAAGTGCTTATATCAACCAAATAAAAAAGACCCCATCTAAGCATGGTGATGGTATTCTGTGCATTTTTTTTACTGGGTCTACACAGTTTTTTTTTTGTGTGTCTATGAGTCTTATCTGCATTTCAAACTCCCATATGTTCAATTCTGACTAGACAAATTCCAAGTAAAGGCAAAATAAATATATGCTGGCTGTCTCACCAATTCACACTCTCTGATGCTAAATTCATTTTGTTTGTGCATGGGGTGAATCATTTTTGGAGTGTGGAATTGACTCCAAAGCTTTGGGGTTGACTTTTAGTTATCAATGCATGGAATCAGTGAATCAACTCTTTTTGGGATTGAATTTTATGTGAACTCAAGGCAACTTATTATAATATATACTGTATATTGTGTAAATGCAAAGAAAATTTAACAAAACAGGGTTTATCGACACTACTGCAGAGAACCCCCTGCTGAGGGTCTGTTAGAACAGTTTACAGCAGAACAAGCCATGGCTTTGCTACAAAACTGTCAAGAGCTTCAGGTGCATGTTGAAAACTGTGTGCTTGTTCATGAGGCTCGACTGACATGTCTACACCTGTCAATCACCTCATCAACCACGCCCCTTAATTATCATCAAATAACTCCAATAAAACACATTTATTTTAGAGAAAAACAGTTGGGTCAACTGAACCTGTGAAAATGACAGAACACTATTCCTGAAAATAATATCTGGAGCTGTAATTTAAAATGTAAGTTTGGCTCCTTCTCCATTCACTAACCTGGGAATGGGCTGCTAGAAGGCCTCAGAGACATTTTGGCTTTACTTTTAAACCACTGTTAGAATGTCCGCTCATATATACAGTCAATGGCTACATTTATATGCAGATCAAATTCCTTTTAAGGTCTATATTCAAATTGCAGCCATATTCCGAATACGATGTTTATATGCGTACAGGCATCGGAATATTCCTGTATACATAGTTGTTGTAAGTATGCCTGAGTTACCATTCCTAAATACCTAGCCTACAGCTAAGCATCTATTAGCACCCACAATTCCTTGCAGATTGAGCATTCGCATATATCTCTTTCAGTGGATTTTCTGAATAAGGTGTTTACATGCAACAAATTTCCAATTAAAACAGGCATACTCCAGGGGTGGGAGTCGGAATTTGGGGAATCAGAATATTGTCTTAATTCGAATCGGGCAATTGGATTGTGACATTTACATGACTCAATACTAATTAGAATATTGCCAAATTCCGATTAATATCGGAATACTGATGTGCATGTAAACGTAGCTATTGAGTACAATTCAATACACCTAATAAGCATTGTTAAAGCAGGTACATCGCGCTTCCACTATTTCTCACACTGACCACTAACAAATGATTACAAATCGAAATATTACTCACATGAAAACTCACTATGCCATGAGGCCAACACCACAGAGTCCTGTAAAGTGTTCCCATACGTTAGAGGAGGTTTGCTCTGTTGGAACGTTCTCCGCCATTTCCACCAAATGTGGTTTTTTTGGTCTAAATTAAGTGACATTGCATATTTCATAACACAGTCCATGAGGAAATTCACTGCCAACTATTTTTATTATCAAATTTTATTGATTTTGTTGATTATTTGTTGCAGCCCTCATATAAACCTGTGATTTGCAGCTGTGCTACTGTCAGAGCTGCTGTTATAGAAAATGAATCAACACTTTCCAATCAGAGTATAGAATTCAACAGCACTGTGGTATAACATACTAAATCAGTAATAATACAAGGGCACTAGTCACACTTTATTTCTAAAGAGTCTTTCATACTTTCATACAACTATAAGTATATATAACAAAAAGGTGACCTATCGCCTTATGATTGGTAAAGATGTAGCTTATGCAGGCTTTACTCATGATTAGCGACGCTGTCTTTACACTGAAATTGGAGAGATTGTGAATAATTATTCTATACTACAGTACAATACAGTACAATAGTGTACGAGTGATGAGCAGCATACAATTTCACAGTTTTTATCATAAGCACAAATACAAATTAGTATAATTACTGAAAGTAATAAAAGTACTGTTAAAGCTAACAAGAACTAAAGCACTGCACACACATCAGCTCTTTTAAAAATGTATTTTTCTGTTTTGTGTGATGTGCAGCCTTGCTGTGATTCGGAGTAAGGATACAATTCCACAGAAGGCCTTGAAATCTGTAGAAACAAAACACTGATCCATTCTTATTTCAGAACCTCACACACTCCAGACCTCGGAGGCAAACTGACTTGACGGCTGATAAACAGAAGTGCAGCGTTTCTTATAGTCAAGGACAGTAAATGAAGGACTTGGTGCTCAAGTGGTCCAAGGCTGAGTGATGAGTGAAGGTCAGAGGAAATGTAGAGCTGTGAACAAAATAAAAACAGTGTGTGGAACAGCGTGTGTGTGTGTGCGCATGCGTGTGTTCTCTGTCAAAGAAACATTAACTTTATTCTGAAAGTTTATTTAAAAACTTTATCCAATCAACTAACTGTAGTTTCACTCACTACACACTACTCTCTGTCTTAGAGGCCATGCCCCCTTCACTGTGACTGACAGACACAGAGGCTACGCCTCTTTCAGTGAAATTGACAGGTACAGAGGGCATGTCTCTTACACTGGAACTAAGACATAGAGGCCATGCTGCATTCACTAGGATTTGCAGGCACAGAAGCTATGCCACCTTCACTGGGACCGACAGGCACAGAGACCACGCCCCATTCACTGGGACTGACAGACACAAAAGTCACAACTCTTTGACTGGGACTGACAGACACAGAGTCTACCCCTCCTTCACTGTGATTGACAAGTACAGAGGCCACGCCTCCACCACTGATACTGACAGGTACAAAGGCTATGCCAACTTCACTGAGACTGACAGATACAGAAGCCACACCCCTTTCACTGAGACTGACATGCCAAGGTCACAACTTCTTAACAGGGACTGACAGGGACAGAGACCAAGCCCCCTCTTTCCTTTTGAAACTTCTAGTGTGTAGAGCTCTTTTTATGGAATAATTTACATTCAGTGAGTCAGGAGGAAAGATTACATTGTATAACTTTTATTTTGTGCTTTTTACTGTTTTATTGTTAGCAAGCTCAAACTAGTATGTACAAATGGTGTGATTTTGTACCTCTAAAGTAATTTTGAAAGGTTGACGTGCTTTTACGAAGCTTGACTAATCAGTAACTGAATAGCAGAGCTATCAGTAATTTCTGGTTATACTATATGGCCAAAAATTTCTGGAAACCTAAAAATCACACCCATGTGCTTGTTGAACATTTGTACATTTGTGTTCATTCAGCCACAAGAGCATTAGTGAGGTTGGGCACTGATGTTGGGCAAGGAGGCCTGGGGAGCGTGGCAGTTAATCCCAAAGGTGTTCAGTGGGGTTGAGGTCAGGGCTCAATGCAGGCCAATCAAATTCACACACCAACCTTGGCAAACCATGTTTTCATGGACCTTGCTTTGTGCACAGGGGCATTGTCATGCTGGAACAGGTCTGGGCCCCTTAGTTCCAGTGAAGGGAAATTGTAATTTTACATACAAAGACATCATAAACTATTGTGGGCTTCCAACAGTTTTGGGAAGAACCACATATGGATGTGACAGTCAGGTGTCCACAAACTTATGGTCATGTTGTGTAGATGGTTCCCCCTCAGTCTAACAATAAAATCGATAGCTACAACTGAAATGCTAAGCCACAGCATTTTTTGTTGTCCATCTTATGTCCCCACCTTCTACCTCCAAAATGGCATCAAGGAAGGTGTTTTTCTGGTGTGTGACAACAAAGGACTTGAAGGTGAAAATAATCATGAACAACATCTGCCTCTGTGCCATGCTAGCTAACTGCTAATGACTAATAAGAGAGACATTTTCCAGATCTTTGCTGCTGTGACAAGTGAAGAGCAGTGCAGGTCCTTCGAGATTCAAGGACAGCAGCCATTTTAAGAGTCAGCTGTGTGTGTGTGTGTGTGTGTGTGTGTGTGTGTGTGCGCAAAGTCTCTGGTGAAATCTCAGTCCATTGGTTATAACCTCATATCCCTGAAATCTATTCAGCTACGATACATGTATAAAAGACAGATGCTAATGCAAATGCTAATGATGTGGTATGTATAAGGAATGATGTTCCTCTGGAGAAGTGCTGACAAAAAAATGTGTCCTACAAACGCACAGCTCAGCAGAAACGCTTCACTTCTGCCAGCCTGACTTGGCCATTTTATATGTCAGAACGAAACCTCAGCCCATCTCAGGATTAAACACAGAGCGCAAACACAGTCTCTGAGCAGGTTCTCAAGGACAATCGCTTCTTAAAAAAAAATAAATCTTCTGCAGGCTAGAGGAGGAAAGTGCCAGCTCGGCTCCACGAAAGGGTCTAAAAATGCAAAGCATGCCTGAAACGTCCTTTTTTTCTCTCCAGAGCTCAAAAACATCTGCAGCACTGGGAAGAGTAGCAACAAGATGGAGAGAGATAGAACTGTAATGATACACTAATATGGCTGTAAAAAGAAATCTAAAATGGTTTAATCATTAACATTACACCAAATCACTAGAAGGTTCCTCAGCAGTTCTTTGGATGGTCAACAGTTCCAGTTTTCTAAGAGATTCTATTTATAATCTTTTCTGAAAGGGGAAACTTCCTCCAAAATGACAAAATTAAAAGATGCAGTTTATGTGCTAGACTTAGACAGAACCTTTCTTTTCCAACAGAAGGCACAGCTCCATAAATTAACCATCTTCCTGCATGTTCTCATTATCTCCAGAACAAAACTGGGGCATGTGGGCAGGGCTAGAAACAGTGCTGGTCACTCACTGGCTGAGTGAGGGCTTGTTCATTTTCTTTTCTAATCTTTTTTGCATGCTTTACAATTATGATAATCATACCTGTCCATGTAGGCTCAAACTGTAAAAATGCTATAAACATAAAATTAGTTTCTTGCCATGTGGTAAGCGCCAACCGGTGTGGTATGTGCCAAGCATGTGGAATTTTACCATGTGGTGAGCACCAACCGGTTTGTCTACATTGGTTCTTTCTTCCAGCCATCACAGCCTCACATCAGGTCAAATTTGACACTTAGATCTGACTCACGGCAGCTCTTAAATAAGAACAGATGAACAGTAAAATCACTTACATAAAGTACCAAAAGAAATGATTAAACAGTGACTAAAATCCAAGATGGTATTTAAAACAGTGATGAAATAATACGAATGTATGACCAAAATATTATTTTTATATAAATAAGACAAAAAAATAAATAGCATTAACTTTTATGAACTGCTTTTTTATTAAAAACGAGACACTGAAAATATTTTTTCCAACATGTGATTGTTTATACTGGTCACTACTGACATGTGGACATGAAATTATGATTTGAAAAAGAAAAGTTGCAGTTGTATAGAAACGTAACACGATGGATCAGCACATTGTTAAGTACAAACACGAAGTGGAGGTTAAGCTGATTAAGTCGCAGAGGTTTTTAGTCCACTCTGTTGCCTACTGCACACAGGTTTTACATTATGTGGATGGAGATTCACATTCACAGTGAGCTTTAACACGTCTGATCAACTCTCTTGAACTTCTTAAAGAAAATAATCACTAGCTGAAGGAGAACGTGTTCTGGCGTGGTTCATCTAAATATGCAACATCACACAATAATAGGAAAGCGTGACCACTAATAAAAACAGAATATTAGAAAGACCAGTGCCGAGAGTAGAAAATCAAAAATAGCAACCAAAGATCCTTCACAGTTAAAATTATTTATTACCAACATGTTCTGGACTTGTATCCAGTCATTTGTTTGCAGTGTTTTTTCAGTTAAAGCAGAAATCACTGGAATGCTTCTGACTCGTCCAGTTCAGCTTGTTCTAGATGATTGTCCTTCAAATACTTTTTTATCAGGTTCTTACACAACTCTGAGGTGCGTCAACTTTGATTATTATCTTAGAGAAGAACGAAGGTTTATTCAACAATCTGATTATTCAACAAGCTGTAAGGAAATGGCATAGCAACTTGAGCCATTGTGGTTAAAACCATCGGGATTGCCAGCAAACCAGATCATGATGGTACCTTCATGATTCTTGGTTTTGTTAGTCAGAACATGGTTCTTCCAGGTAAAAAGGAGATGTGATTCTACGTGATTATTCTTTATGTCCTTCGTTTTCATATGGTTTCTGCACAAGTCTGAGCTGCATCAACTTTGAGAAGAATAAAAGACTATTCCATCCATCTAGCTCTAATTCTGATGAAACAAAATTGCTCTTAACTTCTAGCCATTCTGTTTAGAACGTGGGCAGATCATGACTCTCATCCATACCTGTCTATTTAGACCCAAACAATGTAAAATGCTATAAACTGTAAAAATGCTATAAAAATAAAATTAGTTTCTTCTCTTCACATGGTTAACTTATACAATACATACACAGTCCTGTGTTTTTGGCTCAGGAAGTTCTTGTTCTCTTGAACTTTTAACTGTGATTTTTTTAGTCATACTTTGTAGTCAAAGGAACTAAACATGCAACTATCTTCTGACTATTCCAGTTCACCTTGTTTTATATGATGTCCTCCATTATCAAGGTGTGTCACCTTTGGTCATTTTTATTCCAATAGCTGTAACACTGTTTAAAGTCCAAACTTTAAAACCTTCATAAACTTTGTGAAGAGAAGTCCCAGACCCAGTCTCCTTTAAGTAGGCCTAAATTTTTTCAAACTGGACCTTTGAGAAGGAAAAGTTTTTCTCATGGACCAACCATGAGAAAAACGTTTCCTTCTCAAAGGTCCAGTTTTTTGTTCCTATTAGTCTTTTAAATTTTAACTGTGGTTCTTCCAGTTAAGTAACAGATGGAGGAGGCAGGAAACTTTCAAGTCAACAATTTTGGGTTGTTATATTGATGAATAACTAAAGACCTATTCATCTTTGTTGTGATCCTGATAAAACAGCATTCCAACAGAACTATACTAAGCATGGACTTGGTGACTATTATCAGCAGATAACCACACACCATAACACCACCTCCTCTATACTTGGTTGTTTGGTCACAAACATTTAAAATTTCACTCAACAGATCAAGAGACTCCAGTCTCTGTGTTCTGGCACAGGGAACCCCTTCCTTTAATTCAGAACCTTATTTCTTTACACCAGTTTCTTTCTCTGAACCGTTGGTGCTAAAACACCTAAACGTTGTTAAACATTTGGTTGTAACTGTGGAAATTTTGTAGGAACTTGTGACTGGGAAGAACTTGTTTCTTCATCCTGAGGTTGTGTTTCTACAAATAGATATTCTCAGTCACAGCTGTTTTTGAGGTTTGAGATTTGCCTTTAAGATTGACCTTCACTTACATATGTCTTTTCTTCACCCATGCATTCAGAAAAAAAGATTAAACCAGGTGTACTGAAACTCTGTCCTACAAAATGTAAAAATGTAAAAATGACCTAGGTTCAGTGTATACTGCACGTGGCTGCCAGTAACAACCACACATATTTTGCATGGTGTGATTTACCCATGCAAATTGAGGCCTTTGCATCATCAGAGGCCAGGATCCTGTCAGACAGAGCCACTGACTTCTTCATATGCACACCACTGCTCACTTATATTCTTATAGATCATAACATCTATATAAAATTTATGGTTACGAAATTTTTTGAAGGTGGTACCATAAGGTTAAGCCTAAAGTCTGGGGTTAATCAACACTCTAAACACTGGGACTAACAAAGAGCCAGACCTCTAAAGACAGGGACCAGCTAAGAGTCAGAGCTCTAAAGACTGTAACTAACCAAGACTAAGTAACCTAAACAATGGGACCAACCAAGGGTCAGAGCCTTAAATACTGGGATTAATCAAGTCAGAGCTTTTTCTTTCTCCTTCCTCTCCTTCTTCATGAATATGATAACACCATTTATATTTCAGATAAAGTATATAGTCAAATACACCTTTGTTAAAAGCGCTTGATGAATCAAAGCAGGAAATGACCAGAAAAGAATCGTTATTTATAGTGTATCAAGCAAAACCAATGGCCTGAATGTCTACAAATCATTCAAGATCTTCTAATATTTGTAAGCCAGTGTTCTGGCCCTCCTGCTGTATCTGCTGTAATCTTCTGCTTCCCCCAGCAAATCCCTTTCAGAGCAGATGGCAGCAGACCTGAACTGGGTCAACCATTAACCAGTTACAACATCTGAATGAAGCACCAACACACACAGACATGCATGCAAAAATAAATAAATAAATAAACAAATAAAAGAAGGCATCAGTTCTACGTCTGCTAATAAAAATACACATTTCTCTCTGAGATTCAAAAGGGGCTGAGGAGTGGCGTTAATTTGATGGGAGTGTTTTGTGTTTTGATGACGTCCTCTTGCCAAGTTTCCTGAAAGAATCATCTCAGTGGAAAAACACTTCCTGTTTAACTTTCCCGGCTTTGTGACCTCAGGCACCTGGAGTGTGCTTTCTTTTCACTGGTGTAAATCATGCTCATTAACCCCAGTAACTCCAGCGACACTGTGAGATGTCTGTTTAACCTTTATGGAAGGAGTCTCCAGTGTCAGAACTTTGTAACCATCAAAGCTGTAATTGTCGATTTTTCAAAAGTCTTCAGGAGAGAGGAGTTTCTCAGTAATATGACAAGCTGCATTTTTTTTGTCTTATTAAATTTGAGAGAGAGAAAAAAGAGAAGCTGGTGAGTGAATGACTTTTTATGGCTGCTGTAACACAAGTAAGAACAGGAACAAACTTGTTTTGTGGATTTTCCACAACAGTAAATGTAACAATAACAGAGAAAAGAAGAATAAAACACTTGGGGATATGCTGTCACTTAAAATAATCAACTTCAGGGAATAACATACTCGATACCATACGGTTATTTGAAAATAATCCACACTGGGGTGGTATGATGCTTCACGTCGTGCTGTTACCATCCTGAGGTGAATTATTTTTGTATAACCGCACAGTCTGGAGTGTGTTATTCTGCTTATACCACAACCGTTACAATGATAATTTATTAACTCAAAAAAACAAGTCCGTTCCTGTTATCATTTAAATGATGTCTGTGATAAGCAGTTGTTCCCTTGCCAGCATCTCTCTCTCTCTCTCTCTCTCTCTCTCAAAATGCAGCTTGTAATTTTACAGAGAACCCGGAAAGCGCAAACTCTGTCCTGAAGACTTTCCTATGCTGGGACACTTTGCAAAGCATACCTGAGACTCCAACAACACATTTAATTTTTTTTTTTTTATTATTATTAGTCTTAGATTATATGGCATGTCTGCCATACACGTCCCTGTGAATGAGCTGTTACTATAAAAACAATAATGTATTAGAATAAGCGCATTAATATAAACTTATCATTCATGTTATAGCTGAGCATGTCTGAGCTGTGCTGTTATACAAAAAATAATGCACACCTCACAACCACTCAGAATTCAACCAGACTGTGATACACGTTGTAATAATGTAATTAACTTTACAGAATCATTAACCCACCCATCCATTCATTCATTCATCAACTGACAAAAAAACGTTCTTTATATTTTTAAAGTGATTTAGCATCAAGCAAAAACCATTCGCTGCAGTGTGAGAAAGAAATCCAACAACTCCACCAGGAAATGTGCTGGAGGAAGTGATGTAGCTATGAAGTCAGAACACAACAGTTTTTAACCGTATTATCACACTATCTGTGGTAAAACATTAATGGTGCTCTCGTCCAGTGAACACTGGAAACAAGTGAGCTTTCAGATTTGTCCAAAAACCTTCATAAGGTAGCTGTCCTTATTTCTTCCTGGTGGATGTGATTTGTTTTATCTGCTCAGAATTATTCCCACCTCCACACACACCGCTTTCTCCTGACAGGAACACTGCTTAAACAGATCTGTATAAAAGGAGTGGAGGTGACCCTCAGCCTGTTCCGCTTCAGAGTGAGTCCATTTCAGCACTGCTAACATTCATCTGTCCACCATTTTGTGCTCCTCAAGGCTATGAAGAGGGCCTTGTTCCTTTTTTTTTGTTCCTCCACACTCCCTCCCTGAAGCTCGCTATCCTATTACACACATGGCATGGAGTAACCTCCAGCAAAGATCTTCGGATCTGCCTGTTTTTTTCTTCACACTGGTGCTTGTGAAAGCAGAAATGATGTTGATTCAACGTCTTCTTTCTCAGAGGATCTGTTTTAAACAGACAGCAGTGGAGAAGACGCAGAGCTCGGTTCTCCAAAATGTTCTGCTCAAGAACATGCAAGGAACATAGAGTCAAGTTTCCATTACTGAGAGTCCAGACAAGGGAATCGAAAGGAAGATTCTTTGTTAACTTGGGTTTAATGGTTAATTTTAATTATTGCTTGCATTAATAACAATGTTGTACTAACAGGTGGAGTTTGTACATTAGAAGTGATTTGGATGATAATAAAAGTCAGATTTGTAGATCTTTCAATATTTTATGAACAAAATGTTATTTGAAGCGACTGTGTGATGATTTACATGCGCACATTTAGTGCACCATGCTATACTGGCGGCTATAAGCTACATCGTAGCTCCAGTGAAAAACTAAAGAAGCAAATTTCAGACAGGGACACTGTAGCCATTCCAGACATTTATACATTACAAAAAAAATTGTTTTACAGCAGAGTAGCAGAATAATGACATTACAAATAAACCAGTATACATTTTTTTAATTCTAATGAAAAAGAGTTTTAAAGAAGATGTTATGAATAATGACAAAAACATCTTTGATAATAACACACTTGCTATGATACTGTTTCCTGCACACATTATCTACACACACACACACACACCACATACTACTGCACTATATAGTTTCTCAAAACAGTATGATCAGGGTTGACCTAGTTAGCTGGTGAGCTAAGTCTTTAGTAAAGCCACAGCGATGCTCCGTTACAGTGATAGCAGGTCACTCCCTCTGGCTGCGTCCCAAACCACCAAACTTCTTTAGTAAATATGTGGGGTCTAATTACACCACTATACGCAAACCCTAGTGCACTACATCACCAAAAACTCATTCATTCTGGACCATTCTGGTTTTTTTTTTTTTTATTATTTCTGGTATGGATTTTGTGATCCATAAATTTGAAACTTAGATAAAAGACAATGGAAAACAATGAGTGTGGAAAGAAGAAAAGAAAGCTCTGAGGATAATGATGGTGTTAAAAGAAACCACAGCAGCTGGCAGGTCGTCTCACCACACCACTGAGACCCTCCCCAAGAAATGTAGGGGTGTGTGTGTGTGTGTGTGTGTGTGTGTGTGTGTGTGTGTGCGTATTTCAGTCATAGAATAACCAGTCACTCTGGAACAAAGGTTCACATTTCTCATGTCTGCATGCTGAGCAGTTTTTACTTTAACTTATTGCATGACACATTGCTGTAACATTCACCTCATTGCAACTGGAACTAGTTATTTAAAAAAAATCAGTAGCTCATTTTCATTTTATTCCACATTTAATTCTGTGCACCATTTAAAAATATAAGATTAAAACCTTCAACACAAATTTATGGTATATTCACATTATGTTCAAAGTCACGAGATTTCAAAACATGAAACTTCATTTTTCTAAAAATTCAAATCCTAGAGGCACACATATTATTCCTAAATAAATGAATATTACATACACCAATCAGCCACAACATTAAAACCACCTGCCTAATATTGTGCAGGTCCCCCTTGTGCCGCCAAAACAGCTCTGATCCGTCAAGGCATGGACTCCACAAGACCTCTGAAGGTGTGCTGTGGAATCTGGCACCAAGATGTTAGCAGCCAATCCTTTAAGTCCTGTAAGTTGCGAGGTGGGGCCTCCATGGATTGGACTTGTTTGTCCAGCACATCCCACAGATGCATGATGGGATTGAGATCTGGGGAATCTGGAGGCCAAGTCAACACCTTGAACTCTTTTCCATGTTCCTCAAACCATTCCTGAACAACTTTTGCAGTGTGGCAGGGTGCACTATCCTGCTAGAGAGGCCACTGCCATGAAGGGGTGTACATGGTCTGCAACAATGTTTAGGTAGTTGGTACATCTCAAAGTAACATCCACATGAATGCCAGGACCCAAAGGTTTCCCAGCAGAACATTGCCCAGAGCATCACACCGCCTATGCCAGCTTGCCTTCTTCCCATAGTGCATCCTGGTGCCATCTCTTCCCCAGATAAATGTAAAAGAAAACGTGATTCATCAGACCAAGCCACCTTCTTCCATTGCTCCATGGTCCAGTTCTGATGCTCACATGGCCATTGTAGGCACTTTCTGCAGTGGACTGGGGTCAGCATGGGCACTCTGACCAGTTTGCAACTACGCAACCCATATGCAGCAAGTGCACTGTGTTCTGACCACTTTTGGTAGGTACTAACCACTGCATACTGGGAACACCCCACAAGACCTGTGATTCTGGAGATGCTCTGAGCCAGTCGTCTAGCCATCACAATTTGGCCCTTGTTAAAGTCACTCAGATCCTTACGCTTGCCCATTTTTCCTGCTTCCAACACATCAACTTTGAGAACTGACTGTTCACTTGCTGCCTAACATATCCCACCCCTAGACAGGTGCCATTGTGATGAGATAAACAATGTCACCTGTCAGTGGTTTTAATGTTAAGGCTGATTGGTGTATAGCGCTAGAGAGAAAAAAAGAATGATTAAAATGAAGTGTGTAGGGCTTTAAACAGAAATGCTTTCAGTAATAGTTTAAAGCCGCCTGAATTTATGATCTGGGATCTGAGAAGTTCTGCTGTGTTTACAGCTTGTATATTTTACTTTATTGTAAAGATTGCAGGTTAATTTTGTTGCTTTATTGGTGCTAAGGTTAATATTTGAATCAGTCTGAACTTCTAGATTTTGAATTTGGTTTTTGATGTGATCAGTCACCTCAAGGATTTTTAGTCACAAATAAAATCATGGCCATTTTGTCTTTTTGGAAGGTTTCTGCATCTAATCTTCAATAGGCTTTATGCTTTTACACAGTGAGTCTGTGGGAGTATAGTTTGATGTGTTGTCTATGGAGCTACAATGCACTTTTCTAGCTGTTTTTGCATGTTTTTGTTGTGTGTGATTAAGCTCAGTGACAGCATGTAGTTTCAATAACAAAGGTGAAAAAATTGAACCTTGAGGCACTCCTCAGAAGCCATATGAGAACAGAAACTCAGAACTGTGCGTGGACTGGAAATGAGGCAAACTAGTGAATTAGTTCACTAGCAGGAAAAACAACAGTATTTATTTGTTAGAATGCTGTAGCTCAAGGTTAGTCAAAGTAAATTTATAAATGAGCCCTTACTCCTTGCTTATAACTCATAAACCCCATACGATGACACACAGTGATATGGCATGAGAAAAATTCCAGTATAAAGTGGAGATTTTTGCTTTTTTCCACTTAACAGTATCTTTAAGTACGCTGTAGAAACTTCTAGCTCACTACTTAGACTATTAACTGTAAGACTTTCACTAACATTCAGTAGTGTCTGCTAACAAGCCAAAAAAACCTTCCATTACAGAGACACCCTCACCTGTCATTTCTATCACATATTGAGACATGCTTACTTATGTTCTACAGTGAGCTAGTCTATTTTTTAGCAAAGGGCTACATCTACCTCTTAGAGCTATATTTGGTTTTCATGCCTTGACATTTTATTGGAAATTAAAGGTGCTACATCTGTAATGTTTCTAATTATTTATCACCAGAGCTGAACTTTTTCAGTTGAAGGCCGAATGAATTCATTAATGCTCAAGCAGTGAGTGAACTTGTTCAATGTTTAATCGGTTTGGAGATCAGCAGGTCTTTTGGCCGTGTAGAGGAAGTGAGAGAGGTGAAGGTTCCTCTCCTACAGAACACTGCTGTTCGCTCTGAAAGGAGGGCTTGTTTTCTCACCACTTCTCCATTCACCGACACCAAGAAGCGCAAAGAATTTCACACACAGCTTCTTGTTTTTATCTAAGAAACACAGATCTCGTGGTTATTTTACCTTTTACTCTTTTTTAAGCTTGTTACAACAGCTCAGTTTTCCCCTTTTAACTCTTTGAACTTTGCTTCTTTAGTTTCGCACTGGAGCTATGCGTCTAACGTCGCTAACAGGTAATGGAAGACTATAGCCTCCAATTTAGCATAGTGTACCCTGCTTGCCTGTATTAGAGATTACTGAACGAGTCGATGTGGTTCCATGCAAGTATCACATGACTCCAAATAAACACAGATCATTTTCTTGTCCAAGAAAAGTTTCCACTATTCACTATCCAATACAGTTTACATATCAATCCTGCAGAAACTGTCCACGTTTCTAAAATATTATTGTATTATTATATTGTTGCCCATCTCAGAAAACATTTTTATCTCACACATGCTGAGGCACGAATGTTATAATTTAAAATAAAATGTCTAGGTGCACATATACAAATCGTTAAAAAATATGCATAATCTGTCAAATATTTTGTGTGTTATTAACATTAGCATGCAGGACACACAGTCAAGTGGGCAGTCTACACATCCTGCTAGACAGGTGAGCATGTAAATGTCTACATGGTGTTAATCACTAAATAATCTGCACTAATCAATAAAGCAGATGTTTATACTAAAAATGGAAATCTGTGTGTGTGTGTGTGTTTGGGCTCGCATCTGTCTAGCTGTCTCTCTTTTAGCCTGTATGCCTGTGTGTCTGTCTGTCTGTCTGTGCTCCTGTCTACGTTTTTTTGTCACTACAGTTTCTTTAATAACCCTAACTGCATTCAAAATGAACCAATCAATTTCATCATCCTAAACACAGTCAGCCCAAGAAGTATTGGCAACCTCAGTAAAGGTGAATAAAAAAAATTTCTTGTGGTTAATGAGCATAAACCCACACTGAGATCAAATCTAAATCTAACTTTACTTTAGTTGGAGTAAATTTATTCTAAGAAAATTTAAGCAAGTTAAGAAAAGTTATCAAAAATATATTAAAAGTCACTCATTATAATTATTGGTGCTCCTGCATTTAGTACTATGTGTAACCTCCCTCATCTCTAGTCATGAATTTTTACCCATTTTGACCCAGGGTGCCAATACTTCTGGAGTTGACTGTAAATGCATAGATAAAAGGAAAAAATAAATAGAAAGATACATTTAACTCACATACACTCCTATATTAGGAAATGTGTTTCACACACAGACATGCACGCATACACATGCACACATGCATGCACACACACACACACACACACACTTGGTGTGATTGGATCTCAGCTTGTCTGTCTCTCTTCTCACCCTCACATTTTATGAATCAGGGACCTGCTAACTCTAATACACACCAACAAACACTGGCAGGCTTGTATTCTCCCTATTTTTTTAAGCCCCTAGATATCCAGACTTTGTAGGCAGTTTTAAGTTCCCTTTCCACCCTAGAAACCCAACGTAGTGTTTTTGAAGATGGATCTGCACAGAGGTCTAATCATCTGGAGAACGTTCTCTCACGTGTTCTCCCTGTTCACACTCATGCTCTCAGTCCTTCTTTCACTTTTATTTTACCAAAAAGTTCTTCAGTACACTGTAGTTACACTGTAATAAAATTCCCCTAAACATGTGATTTAAAATAATCTGTACAAAACAAAGCATTATTATGTAAGTAATAAAACACTCGGTGGCATGCTGTTATAGGAAAACAATCCACGACAGTTTGGCGTGAAGCAGCCTGACGCAAAGCGGAATTACTGCTAAAATCCCTACACTGATTATCTTCCTATAACATCATGACCAAGTGTTTTATTCCTCTTATACCACAGCGATTTTCCAATTATTATTTTTTTATTCATTAAAGAATGACACATACTTTTTATTCGTTTATATTTACAATTAGTATTGTGAAACAAGTGAGTTCTGGTTAACACTTACATTACTGCAGCTATAAACAGTTGTTCCCTCAACAGCCTCTCTTTTTTTTCTCTCTCTCTTGAAGTTTAAAAGAAAAAGAAAAATGCAGCTTGTAATGTTACCGAAACCACAAAGCGTAAACTCCTCTGTTCTGAAAACTTTCCTGTTACAGCTTTGCCTCCGACTGTTACAAAGGGCTGACACTAGAGACTCCTTCTATAAATGTTAAGTAAAAATCTGCATATGGAACTTCACCATATCAACACTTACTTAAGTTTTTAATACATTTATGTGACATGTCCACCATACAAGTGCCTGTCAAAGTTGTTACTACAGAAACGATAATGTATTACAATGAGCACATTAATATAAACCTGTCATTTGCTGCTGCAGTACTGTCAGAGCTGCAAACACCTTCAGAGCTGCAAACCAATCAAAATCCAAAGTACAACAGCACCATGGGATGCATATTACTGCCCTGAAAATCCAGAAAATTATTTATAAAAATAATATGCATATTACAAAACACCTCCATATTGTCGTCTCATATAGCCTAATATAAATATCATTAGCTAACTTACACTAAGTATGTGGACACCTGACCATAACTCTTTGGGATTTTGGAGCGTGGCTGTGGGGATTTGCGCTCATTCAGCTATAAGAGCATTAGTGAGGTCAGACATTGATGTTGGGTGAGGAGGTCTGGGGTGCAGTTGGCATTCCAATTCATTCTGAAGGTGCTCAGTGAGGCTGAGGTCAGGGTTCTATACAGACCCCTCAAGAATTTCTAATCCAAACTTGGCAAAACATGTCTTCATGGACCTTGCTTTGTGCGCAGGGGCATTGTCACGCTGGAACAGGTTTGGGCCTCTTAGTTCCAGTGAAGGGAAATTGTAAAGCTACAACATACAAAGACATTCTATACAATTGTGTGCTTCCAACTTTGTGCCAACAGTTTGGGGAAGAACCACATATGAGTGTAATGGTCAGACGTCCACATACTTTTGGCCATATGATGTGCCTAGGTGGTTAGCTTACTGCCAGTAAACTAGGTCAGATTAGTCAAAAGTAGGATGTCTTGATTTACATACTCATTTTCACATAGCAAAACCTGTTAGAAAATAATTATAGTTATCAAGACAATATCCAACTGTTTAGCACTAATATTATCTTAATTACACTGTAATAATTGCTGTAAATTTACAGCAAATAATTTTATATTATTTACAGCAAAATAATTTTATATTATTTTACAGGATTATACAGTAAATGATTGGCAGTTAGAGCAGTGCACTGTTTTACAGTAAAAAAGCAGAAAATGCAGTGCATAGTGGGACACCTGATGTTATTGGTGGGAGGGACAGCGTTAAAGATTCTCTGTGTCGACATCTGAAAATCAGTGGATCATTTATGTGTCTTTTATTTTAGCAACTACACTAGGCAAAAACAAATCCTCTTTGAGTTTAAGTTAATATTCTGATAAATCATCAATCATCATTTAGTGCGTGTTTTCTCTGTCGTGTCCTTGAGCAAGACCCTTAACTTTCAACTGCTCAGTTGTATCCTGCCTGAAAACACAGTGTTTGTACTGTAAATGTTTCAGACTTATTTTACAGTAATTTTTTTTACAGTCTATCTAGCTTAGCACGCAGGTTCTGCAACTAAAAGTTTCTGGTCACCATGTTGTTATTCTCCAATAATTTGCATATTTTTGCATACTGAGTCATGATAGGACCAAGCCACTGAGCTTTATTTAGTGACATCATAAGCTTAGCTGCCCCCAAATCAGTTTTATACAAAAGTACTGACTCGTGAAATGTGAAATTGTTGAAAATTTGTGCAAAACATCAAATCTGTACAATCAAACTCAGCGTCCAGGTGGAAATTATTTAAACATTATGTTGTAGATGTTCTTCTTTATTCCTCAGTGTCATGCAGAACTGTACAGAACTGTGTAGAACTGTGTAGAAGTATATTTATTGCATTTTCTGGAGCTCAGTAGCCAGGTTGCAAGTCAGCGTGTGGTGATGGTAAAGTTACGCAGTAGCACATGTTCACACACACACACACACACAGGCTGAAGAAGATCTGCAGAACCTCTGAGAAGACGGACAACACAAAAGCCAATCAAAATGGTCGACTGGCTGCTTTCTTTACATGACGTGTTGCACTGTGGGGAATCGCTTCAGTGCTACACAAACTTCATTCTTCCTTCTGAAGGAAAACCCAAACAGAGCTGTAACAATACCTGAATGAGATGGTTAAAGTGTTAGCATGATGCTACATATACTGGAAATTAGGAAGTGATAATGTAATGATTTATTAAAACCACATATTCTATAGATCTACTATCTTTCTGTGGTTGTTTATGGATTAGTGAACATGTGGGTCAGCACTGAAAGTGAACCTTTGGCTATCACTCAGTTACATAACACAGCTTTTAGCTTTTCCAGGCCTCACACACACACACACACATACATACGTACACACACACAAGAACAGTCATGTGTTTCCATCACCTCTTGTCTCTGTTTAACGTCCTGAAGCAGAGCAGATTGATGATGTCATCAAAGAGCGCCAGAGTTACAGAGAGACAGGAATACATACACACTCTGTACATCATTTATTTAAGAGTTCTTTAAATGTACCTTTCAAAATAGGTTCTAACTGGAACCTTTTCTCAGACCCTTGTTGGATTATGGTTCCCCTACAAGGTCAAACCACCAAAGAACTCGTCAGGAAGGTGATGGAGTAGTGTCAAATTAGACCCTCATATGCACTGTAAAGAACGTCTCAGTTACAGTTGTTGCTGTTGTTGCATCCAGCTGTCTTCCAAACTACTAAATAAGACAAACATACACCAATGCAGTCAGCCTAATATTTTCATGTTTTTATGATTTCTAGGGGTAATCTGAGAATTGACCATGAAAAAAAAAAGACATGGGAAAGTCTTCACACTTTACGGTTTCTCTCTTAAGAAAGAAAAAAAAAGATTGGTGAGGGAACGACTGTTTATAGCTGATCAATAGTTGTATGCATAAGCAAATCATATATTTTATTGATTTTTGAAATAAAAAACATAAACCTATCCTCTGCAGCAAACTATATAACCACTATAAACATTTGCTGCAAATGTTAATGGACAGTTATTTTATATTTGATGACCTTAAAAAAATAGAAAAAAAAATTACTTGTTAGGACTCATTAGTCAGGTCAAGCATTGTCATTAGGAATTGTCAGCTGATGACAATTCCAAAGTGTAATAAACACTCTGACTCTTCAAACCTTGTGCAAACACTCAACAACCATTGGCTTTTCTAAGCAGCTGACTGAGGATCTGAAAATGAAGGTAACTGATGCTTATAAAACACAGGAAGGCTATAAAAAGATATCAAAGCACTTTCAGCTTGCAGTTTCCACTGTCCGAAATGTCATTTAGAAACAGTAGTTAAGGGGAGCTGTGGAAGACAAGATCTAGAAGACCAAGAAGACTCTCAGATAGAACTACCCGTATGCTGGGCAGAAAGGCAAAGCAAAATCCCCAAATGACACTAAGGACCTGCAGGAAGGATTAGCTGACAAACGAGTGGTGGTGCACCATTTTACTCTGAAGCGCTGCTTGCACAAATGTGATCCGCATGGAAGAGTCATCAGAAGTAAACCTTACCTATGGCCTAATCACAAAAGTCAACATCTTATGTATGCAAAACAACATCTAGATAAGTCAGAGGCATTTTGGAAAAAAGTGCTGAAGAATAATGAAGTAAAAATTTAACTCTTTGGCAATGGTCACCAAAAGTATATTTGAAGAAGACAGTAGTAGCATTTGAAACAAAGAACACCTTGCCAACAATTAAGCCTGGGGGGTGACTCTACAAGGTGTCCCAAAAGTCTCCATACATTGGGGAAATTAACACTTTTTAGCAAAATGTCTTCCAAAATTTTTCATACTTAGCTTATATATTTTTTTTTTCAGATAGCCTTTGACAAAAGAAGAACGTATTGAAATGCTTCTCATGGCTGGATTGGGAAGCTGTCACAAGGTTGCGATGGACATGCAATTACATGCATAAGACCAGATGTGTTAACATGAGTTCATCATGAGTGGGAGAGACGATGCTGTGTGTGTTTACAAAGAAATGGCAATCATGTAGAGGGTGTTTTGTAAATGAGTTACATTTTGCTTAAAAAGTGTTAATTTCCCCTATGTCTGGAGACTTTTGAGACACCTTATGTTATGCTTGAGGTTGTGTGGCAGCCAGTGGCACAGCAAACATCGCATGGGTAGATGGAAGAGTAAATATAAAGGATTCCAGTAAATATCAGCTGGAAAGTCTAAAAAAGACTGAAGCTGAAAAGAGGCTGGCTTCTACAATAGGACAATGATCCAAAAAATACCTCAAAGTCCACCATGACCTACTTCATGAAATGCAAACTGAAGCTTTCTGAATGGCCCTTACAGTACCCTGATTGAACATCATTGAACATTTGTGTGTAGATGTAAACATGCTGTGCATGCAAGGTGGCCCATCTCAGAACTAGAAATTTTCTTCGAGATTTAAAAAGACTCCTAGCGGACTACAAAAAACATCTGCAAGCTGTGATGTCTGCCAAATGCACACTCTTTTATACACACATCTAAAAGAGTATATCACATCTAATTCCTGTGTATCCATTTTTACACCTCACAGAGGAGGAGTGTCATTAGATGTTGTTCTAACGTCTCCATTCAGCTTCTCTTATGCTGAAATTCTACATTTGCGTAAACAAAGGTGAGGGACATGAAGACGCTGCAGGAGAACATGTTCAAACTGGACTGGCAGGTTGGCAGAATGAAGCTATGCTGACGAGACACAAACACACACACCATACTGAAATATGTTGTGTGTATGCTGACAAGTTCAATTAAGACGGACAACACTACAACATTTTTAAGTGTAAACACACATCCTGTCTGTATCAGACACTTGGTTTCCACTCAGCTGTGCTACAGACTAACAACACAGAGATCTAAATCCTAAATTCGACAGTACGGAATCTCCTTGATCTCAATTCCATGTTCATCAGACAAACCGAGTCGAGCACACGCATCAAGTTTCATGTGTAAAAGTCAGTTTTAGCTTCCACACACACACACACACACATCCTCCATTTTGAATTTTAAAAGCTCGTCCTCCTCAGTTGTCGCAGTGATCTCAGTGTCAGCAGGTTTCTACACTGACCAGAGTTATTGCAGAAGCAAGCACACACACGCGCGCGCACACACACACACACACACACACACATACACACAGTCATTCACATTATCTGGCAAAAACAGGGGAATGAAGAGATAAAAGAAAAGATAAAAATAAAGAATCTGAGATGCTCTAAAACGACATTGTTAACGTATTACATGTTGTATTTTTTCATAATTTAATTCGTAATAAATAGTAGAAATATGAATTTGTTATTTCCTGTTAAACGCAGAGTGATAGTAATGTGCAACAAATACAATCCATGTTCACGTCAAATAAGATCTACAGAACAAAACAAGAACAAAGTGTTTTAAATCCTAGAAAACAAATATTCTTATGGAATATTAAACACGTTAAGATCTCAAGCAGACAACGGACAATAAAAACCATGTTAATATGTTAAAATTAGCCTGATGAGAACCTGAGGTGGAAACATATTGACAAACACTCCATTAAAGTGTTTCAACGTTCCAAAGAAAATTCCTAAATCGCCATTTCGAGATTTAAATATCTTTCAAAACACAAGCAGAAATTTTCAAAACTTTTCACCACACTAAAGAATCACTAAAATGTATGCTAACATTCATGCTAATATGTCAAAATTGGCGTGTGGCTCTACAAAAACTCAATAAAGGTGTTTAAACGATAGGGAAAACTAAAAACATTTAAATGACAATTTAATACATTAATAAATGCTAAAATCTTCTAAAACCTTTACAAGAAATGAAAAGGGCACTAAAATTCATTCTAACAGTCATGCTAATATGTTAAAATAATGTAAAGAACATAACAGGAACCTGAGGTGAAACTTTAATATCCACAAACACTTCAAAAAAGTGTTTTTATTATCGAGGAGAAACATCAAAACCACCAAAATGAGGTTTAAAATCTCCAAAAGTACAATCAGGAACTTTGAAAACTTCTCACTAGACGTGTGAAGGCCACTACTGGTAGAACATTAGCATGAATGTGGCGACATTAACATTCTCCTCTCATCCACGGCTGAATGTGACAACCACCGTCGCGGCTTCTATTCACAAAAAAAATCTCACAAAAAAGGGAACTACAACTCCAACACACACAGACATGAACAAAACCATCGAGAACAACAACAACCTGAGTTCATCCTAAATCTCAAATGAACCATAAAGCCCTGATAAAAACAAAAAAAAGAAAATATTTACTCTAACAGCTCACTATGTGAGGTTCCTCGTCCAAGCGAGAGTAGAAGCCAGAGAAGAGAAGTCAACCTTTGTTCTCCTGTCTCACTCCTCCTCCTTCCTTTCTTTCTTTCTCTCCTCGGAGACTCATCCGCCTCCCTCCATTTTACAGAGAATAATGCCGTACCTGACAGCACGTCCAAAAAGACGCTGGAGACGGACAGAGATGAAGACAAGGAAGAAGAAGAAGAAGGAGGAGGAGGAGGAAGTCCAAACACTTCACTTTTCACCTCCACTTCCATCCATCCACATGAGAGAGTGCATGAAAAACATCCAGATCGTGTTCAAGCTGAACGTCAGGGAGCAGGAACATTGGCTTTTTTGTACTCTGTGTGTGTGTGTGTGTATGTGTGTGTGTGTGTGTGTGTGGACGTGGAGAGGAGCTGCAGCAATGCCAGCCACACTGACTGTCGCTTAATGGACGATCCCACAGGAGAGAAAGAGCAGAAAAGAAGCGCAATGGCTTCTCCTTCTTCTCTTCCTTACACACACACACACACACACACACACACACCAGTCAAATAAAGCTCTTTTGGACCAATTCCCTCTGCAAAGACCTCAAGCAAAGGTCCATTAGATGATCTAAACAAAACACACACATTAGTGAGGTTTATAAATAGAGGGTTGGAAGAAGAACCGGACAGGAAGCTCTCTGTCTGCTTCACTTTAATTACACTCCTGATCATCTCAACCTTCTCTAGATCTTCACATAACACCAGCACGCAGCAAATGTCCACCATTTGGTCAAAAAAAAAAAAAAAAACATAAAGAAGGAGAGACACACAGACAGACAGACAGGCAGATAGACAGACAGGCAGCGAGAGACAGAAGCTCCTTCGCAGGTCTTTCACGTCGAGCTTCAATTTCCAAATAAAGCACGCAAACACACACACACACACACACACATACACACACACACACACACACACACACACCGTCAGCGCGTCACGGACCACCAAACACACCGTGGCTTTCTCCACATTGTCGCGTTTTAGACCCGCTCATTCCGCTTTACTCACTATTTCGGATCTTCTTCCCCGACTTGTCCCCGTGTGTCCTGCTCTAGTTGATGGCCGCCATTTTTTTTCCCTCCGCCTCCTCCTGCGCCCTCCGCGTGCGCGCGCCGCAGCTGCAGATGACCCGAGATCCGTCCGTCCGGTTCCCAGTACACACACACACACACACACACACACACACTGAAGAAGAAGGAGGAGAAGAAGCAGGAAGAGCAGACATGAAGTTTTTTGGACAGCAGCAGGCAGCAGAGGGAGCGCGCGAGGTTCAACAGACAATCAGCACGAGGAGTTGTTAATAGGATTAATTAGCTAATTCATTAGCAAAACTGATAATGGAGATATATTATATTATATTATATTATATTATATTATATTATATTATATTATATTAAGGCTACTAAAGACACTTTATTTTACAGAAGAAACATCAGCTGAACTCTGAACCTTTCCTTCCTATAAGTGAATATATAACCCCAGCAGGTTTGTTTATTTATTCAACAACATTTGTGAAGGGCCCGAAGGTTATGAATCACAGAGAATTTTGTACATTACATAAAAATTCTATATTTTGTATACAGTGGATATAAAAAGTCTACACCCCCTGCAGGTTTGGTGTAAAAAATGAAACCAAGATAAATCATGTCACATCTTTTTCCACCTTTAATGTCAGTTAGCAACCAACAACAAGTGAAAAACAAACAAACGTTTTAAGGAAAAAAAAAAGAAAAAACTGTCAGTCAAAAATGTCATAAATGCATCGATCAAGTGATTCTGATTAACCCCCAATAAAGATCCGCTGTTCCTTCTTGGTTTCATCTGACTGCTGAAGCCATGACCCACAAAGAGCTTACAAAGCATGTATGTGATCTGTACCATGGAACGCTATGAAGGCTATCTTCAACAAGTGGATAAAATGGGGCACCACAGTGACATTACCAAGAACAGGGCGTCCCTCAGAAATTGACAAACGGACAAGATGAAAACATATCTGGGAGGCTGCGACGAAACAGTGGCAAAATTAAAGGAGCTGCAGGAATATCTGGCAAGTACTGGTCACTCCTTGTATGTGACAACAATCTCTCATATTCTTCATATGTCTGTGCTATGGTAGGGTGGCTAGAAGCCCTTTCTCAAACGAAAAAAAAACCAACAACATCCAATCCTGCCTAAATTTTGCCAAAACAAACATACATACAATCATTCCAAACCATGTGGCAAAACGTGTTATGGTCTGATGAGACCGACTTTTTGGCCATAAATATAAAAGATATGTTTGGCACAAAAACAAGTCAGCTTATCACCCAAAGAATAGCATACCCACAGTGAAGCATGGTGATGGCAGCATCATGCTATGGGGCTGCTTGTCTTCAGCTGGGACTGGAGCTCTAGTCAATATAGAGGGAATCATGGATGGCTCCGGATGTGTTTTGGCACAAAATCCTACAGGCCTCTACTAGACCGCCGAAAATGAAGAAAAATTTCACTCTCTAGCATGATAAGGACCCAACACACAAATCCAAAGCAAAACACTCTTGGTAGACTCTTACCCCAAAAGACTGAGTGATGTATTACAAAAAAAAAGATGCTTAAACAAAGTATTCGTTAAGGGGAGGGTTTCTATTCGTTTTTCACTTGAATTTTGCTGGTTGCTATATCACATCAAAAGTGGAGAAAGACCTAATTTTAACAGGGGTGTGTAGACTTTTATATCCACTTTATTAAAAATAGTTCATAGATGTTGAGAGCCTCTTACTACCTACATTATTATATCAATAAATATATTGTCATATGATGACAATAATATAGATTCCCCTCCGAAAGTATTAGAATGGCAAGGCCAATTTTTTTTACATTTGGGTTTAAGATCAAAAGAAGAATCTGACATTATAGATAAGAATTTCAGCTTTAATTTCCTGATATTTCACATCTAGATGTGTTAAACAACTTAGAACATGGCACGTATATACACCTATTATATTTTTTTCTATTATAACATAGTGTAATTACCATTCATATTGTTATCTAGGCAATAGCCACTGCACATACTGTGTGTGTGTGTGTGTGTGTGTGTGTGTGTGTGTATATATATATATATTATTGAGTAGATAACAATATGAATGGTAATTACACTGTTATTATATATATAAGAGATGTGAAATATGTACATTGTATATACAACATTACACAGATTATCCATGGATAATATAAAGATAACCTAGGATATATACTATGAATCTTTCAATTATACAGAGATAGTACAGAATATACAGTATAGAATTGCAGGATGATTACAGGCAGTAAAAAAATCAGTGACGTAACAGTACAGTGGAAGTCAGCAGGGTAATGGTTGTGGGGAGGATGGTGGCCCTGAGCCTGCAGGTTCTAGTGTGAATGTTCCTGTATCTCCTCCAGGATAGAAGGAGATTGAACAGTTTGTGACTGGCATGGGAGGAGTCCCTGATGATGTTGCATGCTCTACACAGACATCTCCTGTGGTGAAGATGTTCAATGGCTTGTTAATTTGCAAAATGCTACTGTTTGCACTTCTGGTAGAAGCTAAACTGCATTTCATTGCTGAGTACCTGTACTGTGCAATGGCAATAAAGTTGTATTAATAACGATGAGTGAGCCCATTCCAGAAGCCCAAGCCATGACACTATCTCCACCGTGCGTGATTGATGAACCTGTATGTTTTGGGTCATGAGCAGATCCTTTCTTTCTCTACACTTTGGCCCTTCCACTACTTTGGTAGACACTAATCTTGGTTCTAGAACTTTCGTGTCTCATCTGTATTTATTCGTGAATTCCAGTCTGGTCTTCAGATTCTTACTGCTGATGAGAGGTTTGCATCTTGTGGTAAAGCCTCTATATTTCTCCTCTTGGAGTCTTCTTCAAACGATCAATTGTGATACCTTTACCCCTGCCCTGTAGAAGTTGATGGTGATGTCCCAGACTGTTGTTTTTGGGTTTTTCTTCACAGCTCTCACAATTTTTCTGTCATCAACTGCTGATGTTTTCCTTGGCCGACCTGTTCCATGTCTGTTTGTTAGTACACCAGTGGTTTCCTTTTTTTTTCAGGACATTCCAAATTGTGTATTGGCTATGCCCAATGGTTGTGCAATGTCTTGGATAGATTTTTCCCTCTTTTCTCAGCTTCAAAAGAGCTTGATTTTCTCCCATAGACAGCTCTCTGGTCTTCATGTTGGTTTATCCTTTTTAACTGCAAAAGCGGTCTTCACAAGTGAAACCCAGGGCTCAAACCAAGAGTAGACATTCAGAGCTATTAACTGTTTAAACAATAAAGTGTTTATGTAAAACCCTATAACTGAGTATTTTCCTGTGCCTTAAATAATTAAATGTTAAACTATCACTTTAATTGTATATATCATGCTGTGATTTTTTAAAACATATTTCCTCATCCACCCCCTAAAATTCATTCTTGGCTACACCACTGTTTAATGGAGGTGAAATAAAGGGTTGAAACATACTCGAGATTTCAGCACATGTGGCATGATTTTGTGCATTGTTGCACAAATATTAATGTTTCACACTTTAAGCTTTTTTTTCTGTTCAGTATAGCAAGCTTCACCCCCAGTAGTTCCTGGTCTACTGAGAATCAGGAACGGAAATTTGCATTACTTCCTCAAGCAGAAACACACTTTTAGTTCTGAAATGGTTCCTGCAGTGGAACTGTGGTTTAGCTCACCGCTGTGGCAGGAAATACACACACACACAGGCTACACGTGTTATTAATAAATGACACAAAAACAAAGTTAATTCACAACATGTACATATTAATCATTAATCATGTACATGTACTGAATAATTTTCCAGTTTGCTATGAACAATCTTGATTAACTTGTGTTTCAGATGTCATGTTATTTCACACATGAAGTGAAAAATAAGATAAGAAACTTTCACAGCACTGACTCACAGTTATACTCGCTATAAACTATATGAGCAATAATGTTCATCTCTCAGGATCATGTTCCTGTTAAAACTGCTATTTGGTAATTAAGAGTTCAATTCCCTCACTAGGAACTATTTTTGTGAGTCTTTATTGCAGCTCAAATTCACCCTGAATTTGTACTAATGCAAACATTTTTAAAAATGCAGAAGTATCTTTAAAACGTGAGCTTTTACACACACACCCACACACCGTGAGCTTTTTTTCACACACACCCACACAAACACACACACGCCTGTTAATCCCAGTATTCACTATTTGTTTGGAGGGTTGAACACAAGTTTGGTTCTAACACACAGTGTTAATTGTTCTTTCAGCGACTACACACAAACACCAAAATGACTGCCACTGAAAGGCCACAGGGCATGAACAAGACATTCATAATTTACATAAAAACATCTTGTTGAAAGTGTGTACCTGTCTGTGGATTTTATCAGCTGTTATCAGAGATGAGTTTGAGATGAGATGAGCAAAATGTCTTCCACAATGTCTTTTCATACTTAGTTTATATTATATATTTTTTTCAGATAGTCTTTAAGAATGCCTTTTACAAAAGAAGAACTTATTGAAATCCTTCTCACCGCAAGGTGGATAAAGTTACTAGTTGTTCCTTGTTTATTACTGCTATTCTTTCTTATAAACTGTTATAATAAGTTTAACTCAGGTCACTTATGGGTGTCTAGTTACTAATTGTAGCTCTAATCTGTTGCGCTGCACAAAGTATTGGCACCCAGCAGTGAGCAGATATTATGTGGATGGTGGTTTATTTTCACTGACACTGATATGGATATGGTCGTGTTTAAAAAAGGTGGTTGTGTTTAACAGGTGATGTAGAAACTTGACAAACACTAGAATCAACTAGACTTTGCGATTTTAAAACACTGGGCTCTTTTTCCTACTTCACTGTCCTCCTCAGTGTTGCTCATGGTTCCCATTCTTGGCAAATTTCCAACCGTTTCAGACATGTGAAATTTTTGGTTATGGCCCTAATGATATGTTTAACTGAGTATTTTATATAGATCCATCAGCTGATTTGTGCTGGGCAATAACCAGTCTCTTTTGTAACAAAAGTTCTTTGGTTTTTCTGTTTCAGTTCAATTTTATTTATATAGCTCTTTTAACAATGGACATTGTCACAAAACAGCTTAATGGAAATTCAGATATGGATTTGATTTAGATCACTAATGATCAAGATGACAGTGGTAAGGAAAATCTCCTTGAAACAAACAAAAAAAAAAGCCTGGAGAGGAACCAGACTCAAACGGGAACCCATCCTCTTCTGGGTGACACCGGATAGAGCGATTATGAGTCATTACTCTTCCAACACTGTATACTATAAACTCAGACAATACTGAATGTGTTGAAAAGATCCTGAGTATAGGCATCAGAGCATGGGCATTTTTATTTCATTGGAGATTGTAGCTTAAAGTCTATAGTATCCGAGTGTAGTTATCCACGGAATAATAGATGAAACTTGAGATTAGACTGTTTTCATTATGTGCAATCATTAGAACATCCAAATGAGACCATTCACAGCAATCTTTAGGGTATCTGTGTGGTACCATCCAAAGCAGTCTCACATCAAAATTTTGCCTAGCCTTGTGGGTCCATCCTCAGCAGCAGCAAGTTATTCTCAGGTGAAGGAAGCTCCAAGCAGAGTGGAGCATCAGGATGGATTTGGCATGTCTGATGGTCCCATGGTAATGGATGCCAAAGGGATTTTAGTTATGTAGAACTTCTTATTTATACCATGGGGACACAGAGCATTATTAAAGGTAACAGCAGAGTTCCTGGGGACTGAGTGCAAAAGAATTATTCTTGAAAAGGTTTTTCAAGAATGACTATTTGTTTGCATTTATTTAAAAGATTCCTTAAATAAAATATTTTACATATACCTTAGGTCTATCAACAAAAAAGCAAATATATTTTTGAGAGAAAATACTATAATTTAAAATGATAAAAACTATAAAAAAAAAAAACAAATGTTGTTCTAATGTTACAGCAAAGATAACTAAAATAGAGTGGAGCATTTTAATTTTTGTGCGTAATGTTTAGTTTAATGGTTGTACCATTTTTGTTCATTTGTATGAATGGTGCCAATAATTCAGCAGGGTATAAAAGTGAAAAAGAGAGAAAACAGGAAGTGACAGAATAAAAGGAAAAAGGATGTCCTGTTGGGATATGCCGCATGCCAGAGAGAATAAGATAAGGATTAGCATCATAAAGAAGAAGATGGGTTTTTCTTTTCCAGGACAGGCTATCCACCATTTCTGTGAGTTTCTGTTTAATATTTAAACAAACAAATGAAAAGCAGTCCTGCTAAAGTGAAAGTGAAAGACTGATGGACCACATTTTCAGTTCACTTTTAAAAAGGAAACACCTACATTAAGACTGTGACCAGAGCCATCACTAGTGGGGGTGGTGATAATTATAGGGGCCCACAGACCATGGAGGGGCCCCACAAAATTCCAGTAGTCTCTAGGCCCCTTGCTATGGCTGAGCTGTTGTATGCATAATAAGTTATAGCATACTATTCGAAACAGGATTTAAGATAGGCAAGAATCAGTGGAAAGGGGCCCAGAGGATAACCACTTTCTTTTTAAAGAAATGTAAGAATTTTTAGTGAAATAACTAGCATGTTTGTTGTACGGGCTTCTGCAAGAAATTATAATAGTGGTTAGCTAGTTGCCTTGAGTGTTGTTCATTTTTAGCTTGTGAGTTTGTTGTAGGTGCTTGATTTTTACCCTTAAAAATGTATTGTGTTTCATGCTTTTGGCCCTGTCATGAATACAGAGGAACAGAAAACTAAAGACATAAAACCTGAAATGATTAATAATGAAGTGAAAGTAAAATAATTTGAAAGTACCTTAACAACTGAATGTTTCTTTGTAATGAATGTTAAAAATGTTGGGACAGTGAATGTTGGAACAGTGAACACTGAATGTAACAGCTGAATGTCTCAAAGGCATTTTGCCTGAAATATTCTGTTTCACAGTAAACTTTGTTTACTATGACAAACTTTTACCACTTTCATATACAGTACTGTGCAAAATTTTTTGTCACCCTAATTTTTTTAAAACAAATGATGTCTTAGATATTTATTTTATGACTTCTGCATTTTTGGTTCAGTTAAAAAAAAAAAAAAAAAAAAAAAAAAAAGATTTCCAAACATTACTTTTCTATCCAAAAGAAAAGAAAAAAGAATTACAGAAAAATATTTGTATGTAAGAAAAGAAGGTAACAAATTACATAACAGACTACTTTTCAGACAATAAAATGAATGCTGGCTGTCAGGTTTTATCTGCAAAAACAAAATCTCAGGAAGAACTGTGGCAGTTTCTTTAAGATGTTTAGAAAACCTTGCCAGGCAATTTCTTTATAAAACTTTACAAAGTTAACCTGAGACTAATGATGCATTTAAAAAGGCAAAGGATTGTCAAGACAAATATTGACTTTGTTTAGATTAGTGCTGTTTAAAGGGTTTTTTTTTTTATGTAGAAAATATTTATTTACATTATTTTTCAGGCATTTCTGCTTTACAGCATTTTTTAACCAAAAGACTTTTTGCGTTGTACTGTATATCTGTATTGGAAAGTATTGGAACAGCAAGGCCAATTCTTCTGTTTTTGCTATATACTGAAGACATTTGCATTTGAGATCAAAAAATTAATATGAGATGACACATCTAGATAGATGTGTTAAACAACTTAAAATTTGGCACCTTTTATTTGAACCCACCCATTTTTCAAGTGATCAAAAATATTGGAACATGACAAGTGTTGCCCAGGTGTGCTCTGTTAGATTGATTGTTTAAATAGTTATTAGCTCTGAATGTCTACTCCTGGTTTGAGCCCTGGGTTTTGTCTGTGAAGGCTGCATTTGTTGTTAAAAAGGATAAACCAAGACCAGAGAGCTGTCTATGGGAGAAAATCATGCCCTTTTGAAGCTGAGAAAAGAGGGAAAAGCTATCAGAGCCATTGCACAAGCATAGGGCATAGCCAATACAACAATTTGGAATGTCCTGCAAAAGAAAGAAACCACTGGTGTACTAACAACCAGACATTAAACAGGTCAGCCAAGGAAAACAACAGCAGTTGATGACAAACATTGTGAGAGATATGAAGAAAAACCCAAAAACAGCAGTCAGTGACATCACCAACAACTTCCACAGGGCAGGGCTGAAGGTATCACAATCGACCTTTCAAATAAGACTTGGAGAGCAGAAATATAGATGCCAGACCACAAGATGCAAACCACTCATCAGCAGTAAGAATTGGAAGGTCAGCTTGGAAATCACAGTGAAATACAGAGATGAGCCACAAAAGTTCTTGGACCAAGATTAACCTCTACCAAAGTGATGGAAAGGCCAAAGTTTGGAGAAAGAAAGGATCTGCTCATGATCTAAAACATACAAGCTCATCAGTCAAGCATAGTGGAGGTACTGTATTCTTTCATGGGGCACGGTGGTATACCGTAATAAATCTATAAATATGAAAATACTGTTAGTGCTTATTATTATACAGTCTCATAAATAAGATCGATAAAGATAGATAAACAAATAAATAGATAAATAAAATAACTAAATAAATAAATAAATAAAACAATTAAAGAGTAAGGTGACATGTCACATAAAGCTGATCCTGGATCAGTAGTGCTGTACTTCCTGTTACTGTTCAGTCACTTAGAGCTGATCTTAGATCAGTACTGCCGTACTTCCTGTTATGGTTCGGCCAAATATAGCTGCTCCTGGATCAGCAGAGAAGTGAGTTCAGACTCATGCTGTTATGGCATATGGTCACTGAGGGAAAGCTGATTAATCTGCAACAGGAAAATCCAACCGTCTCCTCCTCCTCTCTGGATAAAACAGACACGTCACATGCTCTGATGGAAGAGAATGTTATTAATATCCACTAAAGGTGCACTTCCTAAAGAAAATCCTGCACCAGTGAGAAACTGGAAGTGATGGAGGAATGACAGAAAGCTTTAAAGAAAGATAACATTTAGAGTCTGAAAGTGCAGATGTTCAAGATTTAGAGATCATATACATGAAGGAAGATGAGGGAATGAGAAAAGAAAGAAAAATCATTCTAAAAAATTATCAATCAATTGCCAATTAATTATTTAATTAAGAAATGTAATAATATTAGAAATAATTAACTAATTAATGATTCAATAATAAAAAAAGAAAAATAAATTCAGGGTGGCACATTGGCTTGGTGGTTAGCACATTGGCTTGGTGGTTAGCACATTTGCCTCGCACCTCCAGGGTTGGGGGCTCGATTCCCACCTCTGCCTTGTGTGCGCGCAGTTTGCGTGTTCTCCCCATGTTTCGGGGGTGTCCAAAGACATGTGTTGTGGGCTGATTAGCATTTCCAAATTGTCCTTAGTGTGTGAATGTGTGTGTGATTGTGCCCTGCAATGAGTTGGCATCCCATCCCTGCCTTGTGCCCCTAGCTCTCTGGAATAGGCTCCAGGCTCCTCTGCAATCCTGTGAAGATACAAAAGATCAATGAATATTATGTGATAAATTCTATAATCTTACATCTACAGTACACATCACAAAATGGTGGAGATGGATGCAAGTGCAGGATTTTAACAAAATAAAAAGCAAACAAAACAAGTTAAGGAAACATGACACCAAACACACAACAGACGCTTAGCCATTAAACAAGGAAAAATAAGAACTTAAAGAGGGACACTGATCAAGGGGTAACAAATAAGTGAGTACAGTCAGGAACTGAGTCTGATGTGATTAGTAGTTTTTTGATGGGGCTGATGGGTTTGTAGTCCAGGGCAACCATATCATGGGCAAAACCAGCATTGACGTGACAACACACTAGACCAATTATGAACATGTGTGTATATTTATATAACCAATATAATAACTTATGAAACATTAATAAACATCATGATTTTTTGTGCTGTTTATGTGATTATTTATGAGATATGGTACATTGTATTTATAAAATATGTTCAATTCGTACCTTAAATATCACATCATTTTGTTTTTTCTTTTTCAGTAGTTTTATAAAGAACTGACCTATAGATTTGATGTTTAATAAATTCCCAATGCAGTATGAAGTGTATTGTGAGGCTCTGTATGCAGGCAAGAGGAGATTTTACTGAAAAGTGCTGAATCAAACTGCTGAATCAATGCTGAGCTCTGAGCACCATCTCCACACACACACACACACACACACACACACCAACCATTCATTACTAAACACTACAAGCATTTAAATACTTCTTTATTCCAAGATTGAAGACTGCCTGAAACATTGCATCTTCATCTGTTATAAAATTAAAGATACAGTACCTCTCTTGTCATTGGCCATGACCTACAATGCAATTAGCACTATAGCTATCTGTGTAGCCCTATAGCTACAGTAGCTCTATTGCTATCAGCGTTGAACTTGATAATAAGCTCCCCTTGCCTACACTTATGGGATAAAGAAAGTACACCCTCCTTCAATTCTAGGTTTTTATTTATCAGGGCCTAAATAACAATTGTGTGGTCCTCACCAGCTTCTACAAACAAACAAATATCCTCAGGTGACAGCAAAAAAAACCATAATTTTTTTTCAATATGTAGTAATTTTTTTTCCAAAAAGTAAACCAGGTGGGAAAAAAATAAGTAAACCCTATAATTCAGTAACATGTAGAACCGCCTTTAGCAACAATAACTTGAAGTAAACTTTTTCTGAAGGAGTATGTCAGTCTCTCACATCGTTTTGGAGAAATTCTGACCCACTGTTGTTTACAATATTGCTTCAATTTATTGATGTTTGAGGGCATTCGTTTATGCACAGTTCTCTTAAGATCCAGTCACAGCATCTCAATGGAGTTGAGGCCTGGACTTTGACTTGGCCATTCCAATACCTTGATTTTTTTCTTCTTTAGCCATTCAGATGTCAGTTTTCCTGTGCTTTGGATCATGGTCCTGTTGCATGATGCAATTTCGGCCCAGCTTAAGCTGCTGAACAGATGGTCTCACATTTGTCTCAAGAATATTCTGGTACAATTATGAACTCCACATAATACTAGAATATTCTGGTATAAAGTAGAGTTCATCATTGTGTCAATGACTGCAAACTTCCCAGGTCCTGTGGCAAACAAGCCCAAATCATCACCCCTCCACCACCATGCTTGACAGGTGGTATGAGGTGTTTGTAGTAATAAGCTATGTTTGGTTTTCGGAGATGATGACCAAACATCTCCACCTTGGTCTCATCAGTCCACAGGATATCGTTCCATAACTTTTGTCGTATATTGAGATGCAATTGCAAATCTATGTCATGCTCAATATTCTTTTTTAGAGAGAAGGGGCTTTTTCCTAGCCACCCTTCTCTGAAAGCCATACTTGTTTAGTCTTTTTCTGATCGTGCTGTCTTGAATACAGTTGATATAATATGTCTACACACACCCTGTTAAAATGGCAAGTTTTTGTGATGAAAAAAATTAAACCAAGATAAATAACATCAGAACTTTTTCCACCTAAAGGTGAAATTACAACATATAAGTAATAAGAGAGAAACAAATAGAAACATTTTAGGGAAAATAGGAAATTTTTTTTTAAAAAGTTTCAATTACCTTGTTGCATAAGTGTACGCACCCTTTTATAATTGGGGATGTGGCTGTGTTCAGAATGAACCAATCACATTCAAGCTCATGTTCAAAACTAATTAGCATACAGCTGTCATCAATGAAATTATTCTGATTAACCCCAAAAAAAGACCAGCTGTTTCTGTAGGATTTTCTTGACATCTTCTTGTTTTCATCTGACTGCTGAAGCCATGGTCTGCGAAGAGCTGACAAAGCCTGCACAGGGTCCCACTGTCGAAAGGAATCAATCAGGAGAGGGGTACAAAAAATCCAAAACATTACATGTACCATGGAACACCATGAAGGCCATCATCAACAAGTGGAGAAAATGGAGCACCACAGTGACATTGCCAAGAACAGGACATACCTCCAAAATTTACAAACGGACAAGATAAAAACTTACCAGGGAGTCTGCCAAGAGATCTACGACAACATTAAAGGAGCTGCAGGAATATCTGACAAGTACTAATTACTCTCTGCATGTGACAACAATCTCTCGTATTCTTCACGTCTAGACTATAGGGTAGGGTGGGTAGACAGAAGCCTGTTCTCACAAAAACATCCAAGCCCAACTAAATTACCCCAAATCATGTGACAAAATGTGCTATGGTCTGATGAGATCAATCCCAAAAGGTATAATAATTCCATAATTCCAAAAGGTATGTTTGTTGCAAAAAAAATCATATTACCAAAAGAACACCATACCCACGGTGCAGCATGGTGGTGGCAGCATGATGCTTTAAGGCTGCTTTTCTTAAGCCAGAACTGGGGCTTTTATCTAGGTGAAGGGAATCATGAATCTACAAATACCAGTCAATTTTAGTGCAAAACCTTTAAGTGTCTGCTAGTAAGCTGAAGATGAAAAGGAATTTCACCTTTCAGCAAAAAATTTCAACTTTTCAGCAAAAAATGACCCAAAGCATACATCCAAATCAACAAAGGAATGGCTTAACCAAAAGGAGATCAATGTTTTTGAATTACCTAGCCAGAGCCCGGACCTGAATCTAAAAATAATCTAACTAAAAATCTGTGGGGTGACCTGAAAGGCAGTGTACAGGAGATGCCCTTACAATTTGATGGATCTAGAATGTTTTTGTAAGAAAGAGTGGGAAAATATTGCCAAGTCAAAATGTGCCACACTGACAGACTCTTATACAAAAAGACTGAATGGTGTAATAAAATCAAAAGGTGCTTCCACAAAGTATTAGTTTAGGGGTATGCAACTAGTGTATTGTAAGTTTTTTATTTATCTTCTTTTCCCTATAAAACTTTCTGATGTTTTTCACTTTATTTGTATACTTTGCAATTGCAAATTAAAGGCGGGAAAAGATGTGACATGATTTATCTTCACAAAAACCTGCCATTTTAACAGGAGTATGTAGACTTTTCATATCCATTATATAAACATTTAATGTGCTTATAGAGGCCTGTAGGTCACGTGATGTAGCTCTTGGGATTTTCTTTAGATCCTTGAGCATTAAATGGTCTTGGAGTGAATATGCTAGAACTTCCGGGAAGATTGGCAACTGTCTTGAAGGCTCTCCATTTGTAAACAATCCTTGTCACCGTAGAATGGTGAATTTCAGATTGTTTGGAGATGGCCTTATAACCCTTCCCAGATTTTCAAGCAGCAACAATTACTTTTTTGAGGTCATGGCCAATGTCCTTTTGTCTTGGCATGCTATAGACACACACCTGAGCACTTCAGAACACCAAACTACCAAAGGTTCTGCTTTTATAGAGGTAGTCACACTTCTTGATGATTAACTAATCTTGTGCATTTCATTAGTAACACCTGGCTACTAATTACTCTCTTAATGATTGTAAAATTAGGAAGGGTGTACTTATTTTTTCCCACCTGGGATATGAATTGGTTTACTTTTTGGGAAAATTAAAATTTATTGTTATTGTTGTTGTCACCTAAGGTTATTCGGTTGTTTATAGAAGTTGGTGAGGACCACACAATTTTATTTAGGCCCTAATAAATAAAAACATAGAAGTGAATGAGGGTGTACTTTCTTTTTCCCATGACTATACCTTAGTAATATGTTTCAAAATGCTGGAGAAAGGAAAGACGCATATAAAAGGAGGTGTCTCCTTTGCCTCCCTAGAAGGCACGAACTCCACCCAATTTGAAAAAGCAATAACTGTCTAACAATAACTGGCTAGATTTCACTAAGTTGACTTATTTTCTTTGCTAATGTCAGGTCAGACTAACACCCATTCCAGCGTCTAACATACAGTAATTGGCTAGGCTGCAAGGTTGAATTGAGATTGAATAATATTTTCAAGCAAAATGCTATATTTGGTTCAAAACAAAACAAAAACATCTTCATTTTCAGATAAGTAGTAAAAGTTACTTTTTACATGTAAACATGACATTAACGTATTTTCATCAGTTAAAAACATTAACTTTTCACTTTTAATACTTAATAAATTTAAAAGTACTCAAGTAGTAAGCATTTTTTGGCTGGATGCTTCCACTTTCATTTGAGTAAGATTTTGACACATTATCTATACTTTCAATTAAGTATAATTTCTCAGTTGGTCCACCCCTGTAAATCTAAATGTCTAAATCAGAGGTATTCACCTAAAATTTGTAAAGGTACAGTTACATTAAATTTGAAGCTTACAAAGCTCTGGATAAGCAACTAACATGACTGATAGGCAGCAACATTTACCTTTTAATGCTTAGTGATTTGTTTTTATCTTTCGTTTCACACTGGTGCTTCATGTTGCCACTTTTGACTCGTGCCATGGATTCTAAACAGATGAGATATATCAGTTTTGAGCTTGAATAAAGTCACACTTCTCTGTCCATACATCTTTAACTATTATGTTTTCATTTTCAGCATTTTTTAACAAGTGATTGGCCATAACAGAATATCTGCTACAGAATTTGAGTTGGTTCATGTTTAGAAAACTGGAGTCACTGGACTATGGCCAGTTTTTTTTTTTTTTTTTGGATCAATCTGCTGCTGGGTTCAAATACTGACTGCAGTCCAACAGTTGACAACCCCTGTACAAAACCCCTGAGTTAAGTTAACTCAAATCAGTTAAGGAAACTGATTTCAGTTACTGAGTTCCCTGAATTCTCATAATAATGTTCACTAAATCATCATACTGTTGCATTGCCTCAAAAAATGCCAGTTTTTCTTAGTAACACTGTACACCATGACTCTAAAGCAGAGAATAATTTTTCTTATGTAGAATTCATGTTTTTGCATATCCACTTAGAAAATTATTCCAATATTACCATCAATAAACAGCTTTATAGATTTCACACCATCTGCAGGAAGCTGAAATAATAAATGAATAAATGTAGTGCGTGCTTGCGTGCGTGTGTGTATGCGCGCATTTGTGTGTGCAGGATGGTGTACAGCACTGTGGATTGTGTAGATTATGTGGATTATAACAGTAACATCCAGAAGAATTCTTTGATATAAGAATTTCTTTAGGGTTTTTGGGTTAATGGGTCGTGCTTTCTACAAGTGTTCTCCTTGGAACCTTTTCTGAAACCTGGTTTTATGACATATTAATGGATATAAATGAATGGATATTAATATTAATAGAACAACATAGTGGATATTAATGTTATTAGAACACCATAGTGGAAATTAATCTTATAAGAACACCATTCTTTATTTGAACGTTATAAGAACATCAATATTATAAGATTAATATCCAGATAAATGTTCTAATAACATTAATATCCAAACTGTCTCATATTTAGAAAGCAGAAATAAAATCTTTTCACATATTATTTAATAAGTATTCTGAGTCTGATTATTTAACATTTAATAAAATTTCACAAACTATTTAAAAAAATACTAAAGTGCATGTGGTGTCAGGTTATATATTTTAGTGCTACACTGTTTTAGTAAATAAACTGATTTGTGTTGAATAAAATATATGGAATGAGATCCAAGACCAATCCACACATGTATTACAGGTTACAACTGAATTTAAAATAAACAAAAATATATTTTTTTTAAATGGAAAAAATTCTAAAGTTAGACTGTATGATAAAGTGACAGCAATTAAACAGTAATGGAAGGTGAGCAATAGCCAAGCTCTCCCTGCATCTGGTGTATAAACTCCACTCTTGTGAACAATTTAATAGAATAATCACTATTCACCCATTTTAAGAAAAAGAATTATATATTTTAAATGAATGTCTAAAAAATGTTTTATACTCAATATCGATCAGACGGTCAGGGTGTTTTGTTCTTTTTTTTTTTTTTTTTTTGATGACTGAAATGAAAAAGTAGAGGAAAAAGAGCCTTGAAAACATTTTGAGGGACAAATCATAAATAAATTACATCAGGAACAAAAAAAGATTCCTGCTGTGTAATTTAAATGCAATTTCACATTCAGGCTTTGCAGAGAAAACTACTACTTTCCACCTGATTTATTTTGACAATTGGGAGGAAAATCTCTCTGAAGATGTCACACTTTCTCTTAGAAAATATTAGGAATGTTTTTGTCTCTGCTGTCATGTATGTTTTCAAATCATTTTTAACTCTTTCACAACCAGAAACATAAAAAGCATGTACATTTACATGCAAAAACAGCAACTAAAACTTGTATCAGCTATAGTCAACTAGTATAACAGATGTGACACCATGGCATTTGCTAAGTAACTAGCATAATATGTTTACCAAGGGCTGTATGTCAATATTTATGTGGGAAAGTTCCTGGCACTAACTGAGACCTGATATCTCCACAGAACTCAGCTACACCAGCTCCTCTATCGTCTGCTTATGCTTTCTCTCATACTCCATGAGAAACATGCAGGGGTGGTGGTACAGGTCTGCTGTTGTCTCGGAGGTGGTGCTTCATACTTCTCCCCCTGTCTCATCTCAACATCTCATCCTTCAAATTCCATGCAGTTACAGTTACCTCTCCAATCAACCATCTCATCATTGTCATCTAACACCCTCCTGGTCCCCTAGGAGACTTTCTTGAAGAAATGGACATGCTTCTCAGTCTTTTCCCTACTGACAGCACCCCTGTCCTCAGAGACTTCAACCTCCCTTTCGACAAGCTCCAGTCCTCTTGCCTGTTTTCTGCATTCCTTCTTCCTGACATTCAACAGCTGCCCTCCCACACACAAGGGAGGAAATGCCATGGACCTGGTCTTCAGCTGTCCCTCTCCAGCTAAAGACATCAATGCTACCCCATTCCACATCTCCGATCATCACTTGGTATCCTTTACCATCACCCTCCCTATCCTACCTAAAACCAGCTATCAATATTTCTATCTCACTTGCTGAAACCTCCACTCTATCTACCCTTCTTCTGTAGCTTCCTGCACCTTATCGTTCCTTCCAGACCCTGACTACTTTTCCTCCCCACCACTGGAGTTAGCCACAGACACTTTCCTCTACTTACGTTCCTCATCCATGGACCTCCTCTGCCCTCTATCTTCTAAACCCAGGAAGATTTCTTCCCCTGTTCCTTGGCTATCGGATGTGTTGCACAGCAATCGGAGAGAATTAAGAACAGCAGAGAGAAAGTGGAAGAAAACACAACTCAACACAGATCTTGTCACTTACAGTGCTCTCCTGTCCAAACCCTCATCTGAAGTGACTTCTGCTAAGACTGCCTTCTACAAGGAAAAGCTGGAAACTTCTGCACAAGATCTGCACAAGCTGTACAGCATCTTTTCTTCACTACTTAGCCTGCAGCCTCCTCCTGCTACATCCTCCTTGACTGCTGAAGACTTTGCCACCTTTTATGATGAGAAGCTACATGTTGCTAGATCAATCAAACTGTCATCAGTCCTCATCCTCCTCGACTTTTCAGCAGTGTTTGACACAGTCAACCACAAGACTCTCTTCATCAAGTCTCTCCATTCTCATGAGTCTGGAATTTATGGCACAGCATGGCATTGGTTTGCATCCTACCTGGAAGGTTGGTCATATCAGATGATGTGGAGGGGATTCATATCTGCTCCATGCAGTCTCTCTACTGGTGTCCCGCAAGGCTCAGTACTTGGTCCTCTTCTATTCTCCCTCTATACTCGATCTCTTGGTGAGGGCAACCCATATCCTCATATGGGTTTTCATAGACCTGCTATGCGGATGACACTCAACTCTCCTTCCCTCCCTCTGACACTCATGTTTTTGCTCAGATCTCAGCATGTCTGGCAGACATCTCATCATAGATAGCAGCTCATCCCCACAAAACTCAATTATCCCAGGTGATTCATCCCCATGTCAGGATCTTGTGATCTCCCTCTCTCATCTCACCTTCGGTCACTGCATGCAACCTTGGGCTAACCATGGACAATCAACTGTCCTTTTGATTGTCACATTGCTAATCTGACAAGCTAATGTCGATTTCTCCTTTACAACATCAGAAGGATTAGTCCATTTCTATCCACACAGGCCATTCAGGTGCTTGTTCAGTCCCTTGTCATTTCGAGACTAGACTACTGCAATTCAATCCTTGCATGTTTGACTCTGAGTGCCATTTGACCTTTACAACTGATCCAGAATGCACAATTTGTTATCAACCTTCCTAAGTTCTCCCACACGACCCCATTGCTACCCTCTCTCCACTGGCTTCCTGTAGCTGCCTGCATCAGATTTAAAACACTGATGGTTGCCTACAAAGCCAAAAACAGACCAACACCCACTTATCTCAAAGCACTTATAACACCCCGCACTTCACCATGCTCCCTCCGATCATCCAACACTGCTCGACTGGTCCCACCATCTCTCAGGGTACAAGGAAGGCATGCATCAAGAATCAAGGTGGTGGAATGAACTTCCCCTAGATGTCCAAACAGCTGAGTCTCTGGCAGTCTTCAAACGATGTCTAAAGACCTACCTCTTCCTGAAGTACTTAAATTAGCACTTTAATTTAAAAAATTGTGTTGTCTGTGTGCCTTTCTTACTATATTACCTCCCCAACAGAGTTTTTAGACTGATGGTATTCTTAGTCCGTGACCTAGTGAACCAGTATCAGGATGATTTTCTTGATAGAGACTTCAAAGCACTTCTGTAAGTCGCTCTGGATAAGGGCATCTGCCAGATGCCATAAATGTAAATGTAAATGTCATATTCAATGTCGAGTTACACAGCTACTTAAGTCGATTCTATGGGCTCCCCATTCACATTATTAAAATTACTCTAGACCACCACCTTTAAACACATGCACTTGCATTTAAGCCTGGAAAAAAAATCAGGGATAGAAAATGTGAACTGAAGAAGGAAGTAGTGTTTTTTTTTTCTTTCTTTTTTTTTTTTTTGCTGTAAAACAATATAGCATAAAAAACATACAATATAAAAATTAAAAATACAAAAAGACTAATATCATGATATATGATTGAGATGAATGGCAACTATTGAAATCAATAGAATAGGGGCATATTGCCAGTATATTGCTGTGTGAATAATCCTAGTTGTAATTATCATATTAATCACTACTAATCTGGTTTCATTCAACAATGTGGCTTCCACCATCATTACTCAGCAGCTTATAAAATAGTACTTGATCCAGCACATCCTGTTGTTTAGCTTTTGTTTTTTTATATTGTGCTCTGACAGACAATTGTGCACACAACTTAATGAAACCTCAAGATACTAAATTGAGATCATGAAATGATAATGTGTGCACAGGATGTGGGCTGTTTCATAACATTTTTAATACACTATTTTGAGTTGTTGAATTAATAATTTAATGCCACTTTTTGTTAATTCAGTGCACATTCTTGTAAAGAAAATGTGCCCATGGTTTGAAGGATAAGCCGATCAAGCACTCATCTGCTATGCTTACTGCTCATATATGTTTTTTCATAATTTTATACATATGAAATTCGATCCTCCAGATATACGCAATGTATTTGATTAGGACACAACTCCTTTGATGGTGATAAAAAAAAAAACTTTTTGTGGACTTTAAAGGGATGATACTCTTGATTTAATTTAATTGTAATTTAATTTAATTCAATTTGTATAGCACTTTTAACAGTGGACATTGCCACAAAGCAGCATTATGGAAATATATAAATTTAATTTTTAAATTGGTGGCAAGGAAAAACTCCCTGAGATGACATGAGGAAGAAACCTTGAGAGGAACCAGACTCAAAAGGGAACCCATCCTCATCTGGGTGATAATGGATAGTGTGATTGTAACTAATTTCCCTTCTATAACTGTATACCATATAGTCAAAAAGTGCAATTGTGTAACCAGGAACTTATGAGCAACTTATGAATACGAGCATCAGAGTCATTTATGAAATCATTTTAGGTTTAACTTGAACCCTATTTTGTTGAATTTATCAACTGTTCAGTGATGGACACTTGATTGTAAAACTGTTTGTAGCAATTGCAGTCCTAAGGCTATCTTTACGTTTTTCTTTACAGCCATCTTTATGATTTCAATGCGGTACCATCCGCAGTAATCTCATTGATCTTTAGGCTATTATAGATCAGTAATCTCAATGATCTTTAGGTTTAATTAATTAGTAGTGTCATGTTTATATATTCAAAATTTGCCTCAAATGGCATTTTATATTTTTTGTGTGTATTTACAGCCAAAACATAAATTTCAGCATGAAATATTGTGGTTACATCAAACTGTGATCAGACAGTGGTGCTGGACTTAACACTTCTCTTTACTTGAGCTGATATCTGGCAATAAAATTGGCTTAATTTCAAGGTCAGAACATCAAATAACTAAGACATGTCTCTGTTTTAGACAAACTCTGATTTGCCTATGTAACTCTCTTGCAACTTCTGAATAGCACCTTAGCTGATGTGCCCAATTTTGGTATTAAATCCGCACTATACGTGTTTAACTCTAAATATGGCCCTTAGAGACTACAAATTTAAAATAACAAGCTTTATAGTAAACAGACTAACCAAAAACTAGCATTAATAGACTATGTAAATACTGGAGTGATTGAAAGAAATATGATGTGGAATTTGTGTCTTCAGTAAACATGTGACAATAGACCTGCTACAGTCTGTAGTAAATAAATGCTAATCATGCAAGAGTGAAACAGAATCAGAGGCTTCGATGTGTATAACATCAGCTAGCCGTTAGTTTGATGTTAAATTTCTTATCACTTGTGGGTAAAAAGCATCGTTTTTGACATGCCTCATTTCTGAAGACATCAATGAACTAGTCAATGTCTGGAGAAGCAATTTACCTCAGATTGAATACTCATGCTGATATAGGTCACTCTCTACAGTGGCAAAAAAAGACGACTAAAGGAGAAAAAGAGGCCATGTATATAGACATTCTTACATCAGCTTCCTGTCCATCCAGCTTCACTTCTCTAATTCTATATATCTAATTCTATATGATTGTATTATTTGCTCTATATCGATGTGATGCCACATAATTTATACACAGTCCATTCCAAAAGTATTGGAACAGCAAGGTCAATGGTGCAATACATTGAAGCCACTTGAGTTTGAGATTAAAAGATGAATATGAGATGATAGATCAGAATTTCAGCTGTCACTTTCTGATATTTACATCTTGGTGTGTTAAACAGCTTAGAACATGGCACCTTTGGTGTCAGACCACCTTTTGTTTGAATCCACCTATTTTTCAAGTGATCATTAGAAAATAAATAAAAATATTACAACATATGAGTGACAGGTGTTTCTTCTTGCCCAGGTGTGCTGTGTTAGATTGATTGTTTAAACAATTAATAGTTCTGAATGTCTACTCTTGGTTTGAGCCCTGTAAAGACTGCATTTTTTGTTAAAAATGATAAACCAGCATGAAGATTTGAGAGCTGTCTATGGGAGGAAAGCAAGCTATTTTGAAGCTGAGGAAAGAGAGGAACTCAACCAAAGCCACAAACTCGATCGGGTTACACAAGCATTGGGCATAGCCAATACAACAATTTTGGAATGTACTGGAAAAAAAAAGAAACCACTGGTGTACAAACAAGCAGACATCAAACAGGTCGGCCAAAGTAAACAACAGCAGCTGATGACAGAAACATTGTGAGAGCTATGAACAAAAAAACAAAAACGACAATCAGTGACATCACCAACAACCTCCACAGGGCAGGGATGAAGTTATCACAATCCACCATTCGAAAAAATTTTGACAGCAGAAATGAAGACTCCACACAACAAGATGCAAACCACTCATCAGCAGTAAGTATCTGAAGGCCAGATTGGAAAGAAATACAGAGATGAACCAAGTTCTACCAAGATTAACCTCTATCAAAATGATGGAAAGTCCAAAGTATGGAGAAAGAAAGGATCTGCTCATGATCCAAAACTTATGAGGTCATAGGTCAAGCAAGGTGGAGGTAGTGTCATGGCTTGGGCTTGCATGTCTGCTTCTGGAATGGGCTCACTAATCTTTATTGATGATGTAACTCATGATGGTAGCAGCAGAATGAATTCAGAGGTCTATAGAAACATTCTGTCTGTCAATTTACAGAGAAATACATCCAATCTAATTGGGAGGAACTTCATCATGCAGCAAGACAGTGACCCAAAACACACTGCCTTCAAAGCCAAAACACAACAAAGGACTTCATCAGGGGACAAAAGTGGAAGGTTTTAGACTGGCCAAGTCAATCACCAGACCTTAACCCAATGGAGCATGCATTTCACGCAAGGAAGATGATTCATCTTTTGATTTCAAACCCAAATGTCTCCAGTGTATAGCAAAAACAAAACAATTGGCCTTGTTGTTCCAATATTTTCTAAGGTGACCATGAATATATGTACAATACAATTTTATGTACAGTGCCTCCAGAATGTAGGCACTGTACATAATCCCTCCACTGATTATTTCTTTCTTTAGCAATCTAAATTAGGACTAGTATTTTAATTTTTGATGGCTCACATTAAATATGTTAAACAAGGTACATGTCTTTTAATTTTAAATCCATTTCTTTCTAATTGTATGCTTTCACAATAGATATCTCTGACTTTGGAAGGTAAAACGGCAGATCAGATCAGTACTGCTGTGATGAAGACCAAGGAACTGCCACTGAACCTTCTAGATGAAGTTGTTAAAAGGAAAACAAGGTAGAGAAGGATATTAAAACATCAGCAAACCTTTGACCCTTCTTAGGAGCACTGTGACATCCATTATATCAAAGTGGAAAAAATATGGCACAAACCAGACACTACCAAGACTGACTGCTTGAGCAAGAAGGGCAATTGTCAGAGAAGTGTCTAAGGGTCCAGCTACAACACTGAAGGGGTTGCAGACCTCACTGGCTGAAATAGGAGAACCTCTGCAGACCTCAACAATATCATCATCTCTATGGGAGAGAGGCCAGATGGAAGCCACTTCTGAGAAAGGCCATGTTAATAAATCTGAGAGCTTTTGGAAAAAGATTTTATGGTTAGGTGAGACTAAAGTAGAGCCATTTGGTCTAAAGCCAAGTAACAATGAATGGAAAGCTTGCTGACATCACAGGCAACATGGATTGAATCAAATATAAGCAAATTGTTCAGGAGAACCTGTTGTAGGAGAACCCCTACAAGACAATGAGGTTTGGAGAGTTTGTGTTTTGGAATGGCTGAGTCAAAGCCCAGAATTAAATCCAATTGTTAATATGTGGCATGACCTGAAAATTTTTTGTGTGTATTTACAGCCAAGACATAAATTTCAGCATGAAATATTGTGGTTACATCAAACTGTGATCAGACAGTGGTGCTGGACTTAACACTTCTCTTTACTTGAGCTGATATCTGGCAATAAAATTGGCTTAATTTCAAGGTCAGAACATCAAATAACTAAGACATGTCTCTGTTTTAGACAAACTCTGATTTGCCTACAGTATGTAACTCTCTTGCAATTTCTGAATAGCACCTTAGCTGATGTGCCCAATTTTGGTATTAAATCCGCACTATACGTTTTTAACCTGTTGTAGAGACATGATTAGAGACATGATATAAGGGTGTCAAAGCATATAAAGGAGGATGCATGGAGGGTAAATGGAGGGGCGTGGGCGAAAGAAGGGTACATGGATATCAAATGGAGGTTTATTTAAGATGAATAACTCAATAAAATACTCTAATAAAAAGGTTAAATCTCATGGAGTTAAAGATCCACACAAAGTAAAGAAAATCTTTCCTATCATTATTCTTTCCTTTTTGTCCTTAAAGATTTTTAACTTCAGATTTTTAAGAATTCAAATTGCTTCCCAAGTACATTTTCTTTGTGGCATCTTTCTTTCTTTTCTGCAGAGGAAGCGACAGGTCCTTTCATAAAAGAGTAATAGATATTGTTTTATCGAATTTAAAAAATGGGTGGACATAAACTCTCTTTGTTGCAGTGTTGACTTGAATCCTCATTCCTCTCCTTCTTTTCTTTCTTTTTCAGAAGGGTAGAACACTCAGTGGATTTGAATATGAATGCAGCAGAGGGTCTGGACGGGGGGACGAGGGGCACCGTGGGGGGAAAGAGAGGAAGAGAACAGGTGGAGGAGGTCGAGCTGAGGGTGTAGGGATGGAAGGAAAAAAGAGGAGATAAAGATGGGAAAATGGGAAAAAAGAGGAGAGAAAGGAGAACACATGTCAATGTCATGTCTTTAGCTTTCCACATGCTCACTTTACCATTCATCTCTCCATCCTTGACCAAATAAGGAAAAAAAAGGGTGGAGATAATTATTTGAAAACAGGACATGTCAGTGTGATTAATTTGCCTTTCAACTCGTCTGTCATCCCTCCATCCTCAAACACAGAAAGAAGTACGTATTTATAAGAATAGCATGAAGAGGAAAGATGGAAAAGAAGAGAAGAAAAGGAGGAGGGCACATTGGGGCTAGATTCACTTGTCTGTCTTCCCTCTATCCATAGCTAAATACATTGAGGGAAAGAAGGGTGAAAAAACAGAAGGTGAATGAGGGCACATATCATTTGTATAGTTTTCCACCTGCTCACTTTGCCTGTCATTAATCCAACTTTCAACAGAGCAAAAGATAGAAAAAAGATTGAAGGGATAAAAAAGGAAGGAAATGAGGAGGAGGGCACATTAGGGCAAGATCATATTGGCTGTCATCCCTCCATCATTGACCAAAAAAGGAGAGAAAAGAAAAAGAAAGAACAACATCAGGGAAAAAAACAACAGCGGCTGGCAGATATGCAAATCACAGCGATGTAGTGGCAGATTACATTTTCTTCTCTCCACATTTCATATTCATATATTTACAAGGTGACTCACTGGAAGAGAGAGAAAGAGAGAGAGAGGCAGAAACAGAGAGACAGACAGACAGAGGGTCTGACAGACAAACAGACAGGAGGTTCAGTCACTCTGCAGATTTGTTATGAATGCCGTCTGAGATTCACATTTAATCCATTTTGCTGTCAGAAACGACGGGAAAGAAAAATGCAGAAAAGCTTTTAGACATATCTGGATAAATTGTGTGTGTGTGTATGTGTGTGTGTGTGTGTGTGTGTGTGTGTGTTATTGTCCTGAAAAGAGTGACAATTTCAGATAAACACACATCAGAAAATGAAAAAGAAAAATGGTTGCACATGCACACATGCACGCATGCAAGCACCCACACACACATGTGCAGGCACACACACACACACACACACGTACACACACAGCTCTGATTTGAATATGTTTGTTAATGTTTGTTTTTAATGTGGCCTGTAAGTAACTCCATTGTCCTCAGTTGGAACCCTGCATTCTTCTTTCGCGATGCTTTTCCAGACTTATACTGCAGCTTCTTTCAGTTATTGTTTGTTTTAGGGGAGTTTCTCCTTTCAGGCTCCTCTTCATTGGGTAAAGATCTGGTGATTGACTTGGCCAGTCTAAAACCTTCCACTTTTTTCCCTGACGAGTTCCTTTGTTGTGTTGGCCATACATTTTGGGTCATTGTCTTGCTGCATGATGATGTTCCTCCTAATCAGATTGGATGCATTTCTCTGTAAATTGACAGAATGTTTATGTAGACTTCTGAATTCATTCTGCTGCTACCATCATGAATTACACTGTAAATAAAGATTAGTGAGCCCATTCCAGAAGCAGCCATGCAAGCCCAAGCCATGACACTACCTCCACCATGCTTGATCAAGGAGCTTGTATGTTTTACATTTTGACCAGATCCTTTCTTTCTCCACAATTTGACCTGAAATTACATATGTATATGAGAGAGAGAGAGAGAGAGAGAGAGAGCGCTGTAATTTCAGCACTTTGTTGGATTTTTTGAGACATGACAGGATGTCAGCAAAAAATGCCACTACCCCAGAATGCATTGGGCTGAAGGTGATGTCAGCACATTTTAACTCCTCAAGGAGGCCTTGGAGAGAGAGAGAGAGAGAGAGAGAGAGAGACCAAACAAGGGAGAGAGAGAGAGAGCTTCAGAGACTGTGGAGGACTGAGAGACCCTGTAGCTACTTTGACAAAACAGAGCAGCTCCTTATTCTATAACATACACTCTATATAACACTGTTTACAACACACTTTAATTGAAGTCTTATTAAGTATTATTTCCGGAGTATCCCTATGATTTTAATCCCATCCAAATCCATGGTGTCAGAAATTTCTAAGTACCATGCATGTACATGTCTGGAAAGATTACACCGCATTTTTACCTTCTATCAAATGAGCAGTAGTAATAACCCCAGGCATTGCATATTAAAAAGTCTACATGCCCCTATTAAAATTTCACATTTTTGTGATGTAAAAAATAAAACCAAGAATCATGTCAGGTCTTTTTTCCACCTTTGCATGGGATCTACATTATACAGGCCTCAGGTTTTTGAATAGGATTTAGATCTGGGCTTTAACTGGGCCATTCCAAAACATTAATCTTCTTCTTCTGAAGCCATTCCTTTGTAAACTTGTATTTGTGCTTTGGGTCGTTATCTTGCTTTATCTTGTGTTATCATACACCACAGAAGTAATTATCATACACCTGTCATCGATGAAGTGATTCTGATTTAACCCAAATAAAGATCAGCTGTTTCTGGAAGATTTTGATTGCTGAAGCCATGGGCTGGCGAAGAGCTTACACAGCATGTACTTGACCTCATTGTTGAAAGAAATCGATCAGGAGAGGGGTACAAAAGAACTTCCAAAACATTAGACCATGGAACACCATGAAGTGCATCATCAACAAGTAGAGAAAATTGGGCACCACAGTGATGTTACCAAGCACAGGACTTCCCTCAAAAATTGATGAAAAGACAAGAAGAAATCTTAGCAGGGAGGCTGCCAAGAGATCTAAGACAACATTAAAGGATCTGCAGGCAAGTACTGGCACTCCCTGCATGTAACAACAATCTCTCATATTCTTCACATGTCTGGGCTATGTGGTAGGGTGGCTAAATGGAAGGCCTTTCTCACGAAAAAAAAAAAAAAAACATCCAATTCCACCTAAAGTTTGAAAAAGCATACATACAGTCACCCCAAATCATGTGGCAAACTGTGCTGTGGTCTGATGAGAACAAGGTAGAACTCTTTGGACATAATTCTAAAAGATATGGTAGAGATATGGTAGAGATCTGGAGATCTAGTTAGTGATAGAGAAAAACTAGAGGAAATAATGGATGGCTCCAAATACCAATCTATTTTGGCACAAAACCTGCAGGCTTCTGTTAGACAGCTGAAGATGAAGAAAAATTTCATCTTCCAGCACATTCATGACCGAAGCACAAATCCAAGTTAACAAAGGAATGGCTTCAGAAAAGAAGATCAAAGTTTTGAAATGGCCCAGTCAGAGGCCAGATCTAAATCCTGTCAAAATCCTGTGGAATGACATGAAGAGGGCTGTGCACCGGAGATCCCCTCACAATCAGAGGAGATCAGATACTATGGGCCATATTCAGAGTTGGGTTAAGTGCATTGGTATTCCGACCTCAGATGTAACTCTAAACTTAAGCGCTATTCAGAAGTTATTCGAGAGTTGGAGTTTTTCTAAAATAGAGGCATGTCTCAGTTACACATACGGTATATATAAATATTGACATAGCTTTTGGACTTAAGTCATAGACTCTGAATATGGCTAAAAGAGCAGATCAGTTTCAGCCTCAAAGAACATCATTAAAGTGCACTCCCAGAGGCCATAACATTGAACCCTTCATAGGGACCCTCCTCAGGGAGCAGGCCACCGACAGTTATAATTTGTCAATAGAGAGACAGAGAGTCGGGTGTTGAGAATTAGGTCACTCAGCTGTTTCATTTTAATTTGAGCTCAATAATTCACCATCTCATAAATAGTCCCCAAATCTCAGCATCTTGCCACTGTACTGAGGGAAAAACTGATTATTGACTTTTCCTCTATCTCTGTCTTTCACACAGCATCAGTGCAGAATGTTAATGACTCACAGCTCTGTGTAAAAACACAAACACTGAAAAATAAAGATCAATGTTCCTGTGCCTTGTAATGATTGATGAATAAGGTGCACATTTATGTTTTCAACGAGAAAAGATACTATTTTACAGCAACAAACTTTGTATTTTGTTTCTATACTTCTTTCTTTCTGTCATTCTTCTCCTGTGTTTTGTTTTTTATTTTTGTGCCTTTATAGTGTCTCTCACTATTAAAAACTATACAAATATTTGGTAAAGAGGACTCAGTGATATATTTGCAGTTTAATGCAAACAGATCTCTTGGCAGCCTCCCTGATAAGATTTCTTCTTGTCTTTTCATCAATTTTTGAGGAACGTCCTGTGCTTGGTAACATCACTGTGGTGCCCAATTTTCTCTACTTGTTGATGATGCGCTTCATGGTGTTCCATGGTCTAATGTTTTGGAAGTTCTTTTGTACCCCTCTCCTGATCGATTTCTTTCAACAATGAGGTCAAGTACGTGCTGTGTAAGCTCTTCGCCAGCCCATGGCTTCAGCAATCAAAATCTTCCAGAAACAGCTGATCTTTATTTGGGTTAAATCAGAATCACTTCATCGATGACAGGTGTATGATAATTACTTCTGTGGTGTATGATAAAAACATCCATGCTCATCTAAAAATACAATCAACCCAAACAAAGTTGCAAAATGTGTATTATGATGGGTTTGATAAGACCAAGGTAGAACTGTTTGGACATAATTATAAAAGCTATGTTTGGTGCAAAAACAAAGAACCCAAAGAACACCATACCCATGGTGGCAGCATCATGCTACAGGGCTGCTTCTCTTCAGCTGGGACTGGACCTCCAGTCAAGTTAGAGGGAGTCATTTTTCCCCTGTGTTTTTTTTTTTTTGTGCCTTTATAGTGTCTCTCACTATTAAAAACTATACACATATTTGGTAAAGAGGACTCAGTGATATATTTGCAGTTTAATGGTTCAGTGTTGTTGTCATCACTACATCACATTATCTGATTACAGCTTCCTGTTCTGAAATGGAGTGACATTGAACACCACAAGACACTTTAAACCTCAGGTGTCATAATCGAAACAAACACAATGTCTTATTAGGTAGACATATTTATTTATAGAATATCTACAACTCCATGACACAACATGAGGAAGAATGCTTGTGAGGAACCAGACTCAAAAGGAAACCCATCCCCTGTTGAGGGACACCAGATAGTGAGATTATAAATCATTACAGTTTACAGGTGTAGAAGAGTAAATGTAGACAGTAATAAATGTGTGGAAAAGTATGAGTATACTGTGAATTACAGTCCCGGGCTGAGCACAGGACAGGCTTTATCATTACAGCAGGAGGTCTTAGGTACAAGTCTACAGTATCCAGGTAACATTATCCACAGAAGCAAGAGTGAGACTTGGGCCTAAATGGATTTTTGGAAGTGAAAATCATTAGGGCATCCATGTGGGACCATCCACAGCAGCAGAAAGGTTTGAGTCAAATGTTTGGGTCTCATCCAAATTCTCAACACTAATCAGTACATTTCCCTGCTCAACCAGTCACACAGTACAAATATGGATTTAAATTACTGGAGTGGTGCACATCAGAGAGAGAGACATGCTTACCCATGAACCTCTTCTCTGAGTCATGGATTTATGTGCCTTTTTGTAAAATCTGCTCGGAGTGTGTTTGTGTAGCTCTGAACTCCCACCTCACACCCGGTTTCTCCATAACATTCTCCAGATCCACCACCAGCCTGAACTGCCTGCATAGCAATGGATAAAGTGAAGGCTGACAACTACGATGAACTGAAGCAGGCACTACTGGTGAAGACCGACATCTCACCAGAAACCTATTGCCGGCGTTTCAGGGAATCAAAAACCCCCCCTAGGCGAGACTTTCACACAGATACAGTACTGTCTGAAAGGGCTCTGTAGACACTGGATTCTCAATTTTCACAAAAAATATAATTTTTCTTCTGGATGCATGAAGGGAGTCAGTGTATTAGAATAAAAAATAGTGTGAATGATATGAAAACACACAATCAAAGCAGATTCATAAACTGACACAGAAGTCTTTCAGGACATAATAAGAGATTTTTCAGCTTTTAAGTTCTTTGTTAATTTAAAACACAAAGTACACATTGTCCTCTGAAAATGAATACATGTTGCCAGAAATTTATTTGCATTTCTAGTTGTGTTCTATGTATTAATCAAAGTGAGAGTATTTACAACTGAGACTAAAAACTAAAAATTAGTTAACTCTTAAATATAAATCTTAGTATTTTTAATCTCTGTCCAAAACTAGAGTTAAATTAAAAGCTTTTAACTACTACACATGGTTAAGAATGCATACTTACTGTACAGTCCCCTCCAAAAGTATTGGTACAGGAAGGCTAATTCTGTTGTTTTTGCTATACATTGAAGACATTTGGCTTTAAGATCAAAAGATGAATATGAGACAATAGATCAGAATTTTATTAACATCTAGATGTGATAAGCAACTTAGAACATGGCACCTTTTGTTTGAACAAACCCATTTTTCAAGTGCTAAAAAAATATTGGAACATGTGACTGACAGGTGCTTCTTGTTCCCCAGATGTGCTCTGTTAGATTGAGTGTTTAAACAATTAATATTATTATATATAATAATATTAATTAATGAATGTCTACTCTTGGTTTGAACCAAGGGTTTCACCTGTGAAGACTGCATTTGTTGTTAAAAAGCATAAACCAACATGAAACAGAAAAAAGAGAAATCTATCAGAGACATTGCACAAACATTAGGCATAGCCTATACAACAAATTGTAATATCCTGAAAAAGAAAGAAACCACTGGTGTACTAACAACCAGACATGGAACAGGTCGGCCAAGGAAAACATCAGCAGTTGATGACAGAAACATTGTGAGAGCTATGAAGAAAAACACCAAAACAGTCAGTGACATCACCAACAACCTCCACAGGGCAGAGGTGAAGGTATCACAATCTACCATTTGAAGAAGACTTTGACAGCAGAACTAGAGGCCAAATCACCTGGTGCCATACCAAAATTTGCAAACCACTCATCAGCAGTAAGAATCTGAAGGCCAGATTGGAATTCACAAAGAAATACAGAGATGAGCTACAAAAGTTCTGGAACCAAGATTAAGCTCTACCAAAGTGAAGGAAAGGCCAAAGTATGGAGAAAGAAATGATCTGCACATGATCCAAAACATACGAGCTCATCAGTCAAGCAAGGTGGAGGTAGTGTCATGGCTTGGGCTTGCATGGCTGCTTCTGGAATGGGTTCACTAATCTTTATTGATGATGTTACTAATGATGGTAGCAGCAGAATGAATTCAAAAGACTACAGAAACATTCTGTCTGCCAATTTACAGAGAAATGTATGCAGTCTAATTGGGAGGAACTTCATCATGCAGTAAGACAATGACCCAAAACACACTGCCAACACAAGAAAGGACTTCATCAGGGGAAAAAGTGGAAGGATTTAGACTGGCCAAGTCAATCACCAGACCTTAACCCAACTGAGCATGCATTTCACGCAAGGAAGAAACCCCCAAAACCAATAACCATTAAAGAAGCATCATACTACCATACTAATAAGCTTCACAAAAGAAGATTTCAACAGTTTGGTGATGTCAGTGGGTTGCCAGCTTGATGCAGTTATTGCAAGCAAGATAAATGCAACCAAATATTATGTGTTATTTACTTTAATTTATTTTAAGACTATCTGTTCCAATACTTTTGCTCACCTAAAAATTAGGTGGTTCGCCAGAAAAGGTGCCATATTTAACACATCTAGATGTAAATATCAGGAAATGAAATCTGAAATTCTGATCTATCGTCTCATATTCATCTTTTATTCTCAAACTCAAATGTCTTCAGTGTATAGCCAAAACAAAAGAATTGGCCTTGCCATTACAATACTTTCAGAGGGGACTGTATGTATGTAAGTACGAGTGTTCATACTTCCTTATTCTGGAATTTTAGTAAGTTAAAATAATGATAATCACAGCAGCTCCTCCTGGAAATAACTGGATCAGTATCATTGCATGTTTTATTTTCTCTTAAAAAAGAAAAATGACAGACATGATGAGACACATTTTGTAGAAACTTTTATCCTCCTAAGGTTTGTCCATAACCTTCAATGTTTAATGAAGAGCAATACTACTCCTAGCTTCACACATCTATCTCTGCACCTTTGAGGAAACCAAACATTGTTGACTGCTTTCACTGGCCTTCACAATCCTGTAAGGAAAAACGTTTTCCATGTTTATAGGAAGTATAATGTCCAACATAATGTCTATTGTGTGATAAGAAAATCTCTTGTGTTTCACTATTGTCGTATAATATAGAAAAATGAATTATCAAAGTCGTTTCCAGTCATTCCACCAGGCCTTCAGAGCATTTCTGCTTCTTAATACTTAAAGTATGGAATGTAATTTACATTAATAGCATTTAGTCAAAGCTTTTATCCAGTTTTTATTGGACAATGTGTGCTTAGTCTATCTACTTTTATTTTCTACTTTATACATATTCATTACACCTACAACTGTATTTCACAGGCACTTCTCAATCACTGCTTTTGGTGCATTACATATGTGTCTAAGAAAAAATAAAATGGCCAAATGGAGATCAAATCTAGGGGGTGCGTTACTCTGTGTAATCACCTGACACAACTTTCACTGATCAGCTGCATGAATTTATAGTCTGGGTTAGAAAGAGATCAGCTGAAGCCTTGCATCTTCTAAAATAATCCACTTTAAGACATTTGGTAACAGCAAATAATCTGATGAGGATGCCAAAAATGAAGTCTTATATTAATATCATTTTTATCTTTGAAAGACAAGGGAAGCTTAGCCCTGCTAGCACATTTATAATAGCCACCCCTGGGCATCACCCGTAACCAGATGTTCTGGAGTCATTTATTATGGAAGTGATGAAGAGGAAGAGGTCTTGAGAGATGGTCTGAAGCTCTGTAGAAGAGATGGGATCTAAAGGATGTGTTATAGGATTGCTGGATAGGAGAATCTGCAGCATCTCTTCTGTAGAAAGAGGAGAAAAAATATGTTAAGGAGATGAGAGTTGGGGAATGAAGGGTAAAAATAGAGGTCTGAGGGAAAGATTGGCAGATCTTATTAATGTTCTATTCAACAAGGTTCTAGCCATCATGAAGAAAAAGTGAATAACCTGCTCTATTGCCTGATGCATAGCTTGCTCTTTTGTTTTGTATATTAGATAACAGAGTGAAATATTTGATATACAGTATTCATATTACAGTTTGAAGGCCTCAGTGATGAGGATTGTCTTAGCCTTCAGGTTTTTTTTAGAACACTGTAGAAATAACTTTCTTTGGTTTACTGTACATATTTCTAAAAGAGGGATTCTGAGGCAGCTGTAGATAATATAGCTACATACTTCTATACTTCTGTACTTCTGATTTCACAGTACTTCCAATCACGGTATATCACCACATTCTCAGTCTACAAACTGCACAGTTTTGAAGAGTGCTTCTCTTTTTTTTTTTTTTTTTTTTTTTTTACATTTTATCCCCCTGAATGAACAGCCAGAGAGAAAAGAGGCCCCTCTGACGTGTCTGAGGTTTCACTCCTTCTCCTTTGTGTTGCGTTCCTGTCTTTCTTTCGTTCATCTGTTTGCTGCCATGATGTGGGCAGCTCCTTCTTTCCATCACATTGGGTTTCAACATTGTGCTCTTTTTTTCTCTCTTATCCTGGCTCTTGAGTTAATGTATTCTCCCCCTTCAGCACCCAGTGTGTGTGTGTGTGTGTGTGTGTGTGTGTGTGTGTGTGCGTGTGTCTTATGGTGTTTAACAATAGGTGAAGTCATTGCTCTCATTTGCTTCTGGCTTGAGTTTTCTCCATGAAGCAAAAGGAGAAGAAATGTTTCAGAGTGTGTGATGTCAGGAAGGAAATTGTCTGATGATAGTGACAAATTCTGATTTTTCTTTACCCCCAAACACTATCATCATTATGAATAAAATTAATAATTATAAATCCAAAGCCAAGTAAAAAACATTATTAAAACTCAGTAAATATTTTTATTTTGCCTTCAGTGGGTGTAAATGAGCTTCCACACATTTAATACTTACCCTTCTGTTGTATTCATTTACACACAAAAATTTTACCCTGCAGTAAAACACACTGCAGGTGATAAATTCATCTAGTTTCATTAGATATGTTTCTGAATTGTTTGCAAAAAAACATGTCTATTTTCATTAGACATGTTTTATTTGCAAACAATTCAGAAAGACTCATTGTAGTGAACAAATCAGTGCTGGTCTGAGTCATTCTGTTTGTTCAGTTGCTGCTGATGGGCTTCACTGTTGCAGACCTCAAAACTATAATGTACACTACATTTCCACACATATCCATAACCAACTTCATGCTTATCAGAGAATTTAACTTTGTGTCTGTTGAACCTAATATATCTTTTTAATCTGTGCATGTTATCAGTCATTGACAACATGCACATATAGCATGTAACCTGATCCAAGCCTCATAAGTCAGTGAATCATCTCAGCCAAGACTGAGATTCACTCCTCTCTTGTTCAGTGAATCGTTTGAGTCAGTGTGTTTAAAACAGGGGTGTCAAATCTTTTCCGCAAAGGGCTGGTGTGAGTGCAGGTTTTCATTCCAATCAAGCAGGAGCCACACCTGATTCCACTTGTTTAATCAGTTAATCTTGGATTTCAATAGACTCAGGTGTTGCTTCTGCTTAGTTAGAATGAAAACCTGTGCCCACACCAGCCCTTTCTGGATAAGATTGGACACCCCTGTTTGAGCTCAGAGCTGTGTTACTGATGGGCTTAAATCAGTGAAATACCAGTGAGGACAGGTGCTATTTGAAAATCAAAAGAAGCCACAAGGCCTAGTGTGCAATGATCCATGAATGGGAATGCTGGGAGAAAGAAATTGGAGCAATAACCAGTTGTGCCAACCAGTTCACAGAAGTCACAGGAGGTAAAACCCCTTTATGTGAGCCGGCTGCGATGACTCCATTGTATTTTAGATATTCCCATCTGGAGATCCAGTGGCTACTAGGAAAGACTTGTGACATCTGGGAAAGACCAGATACAGCTGATGACATCTGGGTAAGTCCAGAGGGGGTGCGGAGGCTTGGCAAGCCAAAGCATATCCTACATAAGGAGGAACCCACTTTCAGTCACTATGGAACAATATATTATAAGACATTCAATGTGGGGTGAGAGCAAGGGAGAATGACCAAACTACAGGAGAGATCCCCGCTATGACCACTCATGGCTGACCACCAACAATGAGATAGGCAAGCAGCGAATGTAGATTCAAGAGAGAGGTTATGAGCTGAAGATGTTCTGTTCATGTCCCAGTAGTAATGCGCAACCCTCAGGGCAACCTGGTGAGACAGAGGAGAGACCGGGGCCAGTGTTAAACCTGAGTATTAAACCTGATGAACCATTGACCCTCTTTGATGAGAAAGAGCCCAGGTGGAAAGAGGTAAATGATTTTGTCAGGAAAGCCGGGAAATATTGGTTCTGGGACTCAATGAGACTCCATACAGGGTGTATATGTGTTGTGAATGTCTGAGGAGGTATCTGTGGAAGCTTTTGAAGGTAGCATGGAAGAAGAAGAATCTTCCTGAGACCTGGCTATGTGTAGAGAGTTGCTTCATTTCTAAGGAAGAGGACTCTAATCACATCAAGCTGTTTCGAACTATCTAACTGCTAAATGTGGAGGGGAAAATCTTACTTGGAATCCTGGCAAACAGGCAGACCACCTTCCTGCTGGCCAACAGTTACATAAGCACTTCAGCCCAAAAAGCTGTAGTCATGCTTGTGGAGACCACATATACCTGACAAATTTTGGCAGCTTCTCCAGGCCTATTTCGACCATTTAAATGCATTTCACCTGCAGCAACTTTACCACAAACTGGGAGAGACTGGAGATAGGAATTGTCACTGGCAGCACAATCAAACTGATTCTGTTCTCCACAACAATAAATCTCCTAGTCAAGTCAGTTGAGAAACCAAGACAGAATATCATACTTGGAAGTGGTGTTCAACAGGCTCAGATCATGGCTTTTACCAATGACCTAACAATAACAGCAAGGTTAGTCCTGGAAGGTAGGTGGCTCTTGGAAGATCTGGTAGAAATCAGCAAAGAGGCTAGAATGGAGATTAAACAATCAAAATCCAGAAGTGTAGTCCTGAAGTGGGGCCATGTACAGGATTGGTTATGATTCAAAATTGGTTAGCACTCCATCCCCACTGTCAATGAAAAGCCTGCAAAGAGCCTTGGGAAGTGATATAGGCCTGAGCTCGATTATAGATAGAGAGCAAAGCAGATGATGGTCCAGGCAGATACTTGGATGAGATCCCTGGAGAAGAATGGGTGCAGTGGTAGGCTCAAGGCCTGGGGCTATCACCATGGGGTTCTTCCCAGGCACCTGTGGCCACTGCTGGTCTTTGAAGTGCCTCTTTACACAGTAGAAGTTGAGAGGAACTTGAGAGGAAAATAGACAGCTTCCTCAGAAGATGGTTGTCAGTCCCAAAAGGTTTTGGTCATTCAGCCTTTACAGCTCAGGGAGTAAGCTGCAGCTCCCAATAACATCTGTGGTGGAAGAGTGCAAGGTGGCTAAAGCAGGATGTTTAGTGATGCTTCATGACATCAAGGATTTCTGTGCTCACCAGATCTTAACATCTGGACAGGCAGCAAGTGGTCAGCTGGAGTTCACTGAGGGAGATGGAGGAGCGGCTGCATCATGCTGACATTTTTGGCACAGTGAACTAGGGTAGGCTTGGACTGGGCCACATTACTAGGCCAAGCTTGAAGACAGCAAACACAAAGGACCTTTGTGGCATGGTGCAAAGAGAGATCTGGATGGCAGAGGAGGAGAAGAGACATACCAGATCAGTAGCCATGAAGAAGCAGGGAAGCTGGATTTGAGGGGAAAAGGTGCAGGAGAACTGGCAGGAGGTGTGAAGCACAAAAGAGCATTGGCTTACTTTGTTCTGTGTATGATGTTCTACCAATACCAAAAAATCTCCATAGGTGGGGACTGTCAGAGAGTCCTGGCTACACATTATGTGGGAGAGCAGCCAGCCTGGAGCACATTCTCTCTTTCTGCCAAACAAACATGAGAGATGGGAAGTTCCAGTGGTGGCATGACAAGGTGCTGGCTGTTGGGTAGGAACAAGCAAGAAACTATAACAAACAAAAACATCAAGTAAATGGACCAGGCGTTATCTATTTTCTAAAACCTGGTGAAAAAGCATTTAAGGAGCCCAGGGGCAGAAGGCAGCTCACATTCGCAGAGGAAATTGTGGTCACTAACTTCTGACCAGACATTGTCCTCTGCTCGAAAGGCACAAAACAAGTGATTTTAATCAAGCTGACAGTGCCCTTGGAAGAGAGGATGTAAGAGTTACATGAGCAAAAGCTCAGGAAATACGAGCCTCTGATCTTCAAGAGACAGCCAAGGGGGTGGAAGGCCTGGAATCTCCCAGCTGAGGTGGGCTGCTTGGGTTTTCCAGGGCAATCACTCTGGATAGCCTTATGAGTAATAGAGATTAAAGGTTCATCTTGGAAGAAGTTAGTAGCAGACATCAGTAAGCAGGCAGGAACAGCAAGTGGCTGTGGCTGAATTGAGGAGAACATTGGCAAAATCAAATCAGAGAAGTGACTGGCACAGTGGAGGGGGCAGTTCCAGGATGCTGGTTCTGCTGTCAAGGGGCTTACGTTGACAAAACACCAGTAAGGAAGGATGCCCATTTAAAAGCTTGAAGAACTCTGATGTGTACCATACGGAATCAGTGGCACTGAGCATGCATTCACGATGCCAGCGGGTCTTGCTACAGCCTTAGTCACTGGGGAGGCCTCTATGGCTCTGGCTGTATTAGGCAGAAAGGTTTGTGTGGCATTAGGTATAATGTGAGTAATCCATATGGAACCATTGGCACTGAGCATGCATTAATGGTGCCAGTGGGGCTTGATACAGCTTTAGTCACTGGAGAGGCCTGTATGGTTCTGGTTGTGTTAGGTGGATAGATTTGTGTGGCGTTAGATGTAATGTGAGCAATCTATATGGAATCAGTGGCACTGAGTATGCATTAACAGTGCCAATGGGGCTTGCTACAGCATTTGTCACTGGGGAGGCCTGGTTTTTGGTTGCATTGGGTGGACATGTGATGATGAAACCAAACACCGGTCAGGAAGGGTGCTATCTTAAAATCAGAAGAAGCTACAACACCTGATGTCCAATGCTCCATGGAGGGGAATGCCGGGAGAGAGAAAGTGGAGCAACTGTTGTGCCAACTGGTTCACAATTAAGCAGTTTTTATTTTCAAATAATTCTAAGGACATAAATACTTAATTTACTTTTATTTCTGTAGAGCGTCACTTGAAAAGGAGCAGAAAGAAGTCACATTCTGATATGCTTAAATGTGATTTAATAAAGACATAATCATGGGGGGTGGGGGGGGGGGGGGTACTTTCTGGAGGAACTGTATGTTTTAAGTGTGTACTAACCAGAGGCATAGTTAAATGAAATATTTTATGACAGTTTCAAATGCTTATTTGTGAGAGGTTAAAATAAAACAGGTACTGTGCTTTTATATGTGTGTCAAATAATAACTAATAAATAACTGTTATGTGCAATAATTGTGCTGAAATTATGTTCAGAAAAGGTCAAAAAGTTATTATTAAACACATCTCTTAGTTTGTTTAAACACATTTTATTCATTCCAGCTGCTATGGTGAGAAACAGGATTAACCATTCAGGATCATGCATTTTTCCTGTTTCTACTACTACAGTACTAGCCGGCTAGGTACACTGAATGTACCTGAAAAAAACAAAACAAAACAAACAAACAAAAAAACTCAGTGACAAAACATTTTCAAAAATCTCTGCAATGACACAACATTTACTATATCTACCACTCATATGGACAGAAATTTTTCAAGATTTGTGAGAATTAAGAACAGAATAACATTGCTTTCTGAGCACAGAGATTTTGAGGTGACATCCAGAGAAATAGTGGAGGCTCTACTGCCAGATCTGAGAAAAAAATAATAGATCTGTTTTTATGGGGTACCTTCATGGAGAATTAGGGTGGGCCCCAAAATATGAACTGTTCCAAATCTACACATAAGAGAGTTCTTTCCTGTAGCAGCACAAAGAGCTCAAATCCTGAAGACCACACACTCGAGAGGAACCTTCACCTCAAGGACATTGTTGCTCTCTTCCTCCCCCTCCCTTCATCTCTTCTTCTTATTCATCATCCCTCTCTCATCATGTGCTTCACACACTTCCTCACACGTGCACACACACACACACACACACGCTAATGCTGTAGATTCAGTGGAGGGTTTGACAGGCGCTGGCATGATGAAACGAAACATCACACAAGGTCAATCTTACAGTGCAATCTTTATTTCAATTCTTTTCTCCACACACATACTGAGTGAAAATTATTGACACTTTACAAAAGACTAGTCAAAACACATTCATTCTAATTTTCCACGTACACAGCTGGATAAAATACTTACTTATTCTTTAACTAAAATAATTATTAGAACTTATATTTCTTTCTCTCAAAAACATATGTACAAACATTATTGAAATAATAATTATTAAATAATACTAAAGAATTTATATTAATTATTTAAATAATAGGCAAAAATTAATGCAAAGAAATTGTTGTAAAAAAAAAAAAAGCTTCTTGATACCCTGTTGTTGCCTTCAACCTTATCCTGTTTCCTTACAATACAAGTCAGCTGCACACATGTACAATCTCTTCATCATCCATCACAATGGAAAAAACCTAAAGATAAACTTGCTTGTTGATCAGCATGAAAGTGAATATTAAAAAATACACCTAAACAAATAGAAAATGCCATTATCACTGTTTCCATAACAGCAAGCTGTTAAGAAGTACTAAAGGATCTCTTCCTGAGACACAACCCCCAAACTCCTGAATGTCACCAATGAGTTGTGTTTTTGTGTTTAAAAAGGACTGAATACAAGGAAAAGCACCATATAGTCACTGTATAATCTGGAGATGGATAACTGATGCTTTCGGCAGGCCCAGATTAAGACCACACAGGGCTCTGGGGCTATACAAAACATTGAATTTCAGACACATACGCAAAGTAGATGTATTATCTACCTTGGTATTCATAAAGAAATACAAAGATGAGCCACAAAAGTTCTGGAAAGTGTAGAGAAAGAAAGGATCTGCTCATGATCCAAAACATACAAGCTCATCAGTTAAGCACGCTGGAGGTAGTGTCATGGTTTGGGCTTGCATGGCTGCTTCTGGAATGGGCTCACTAATCTTTATTGATGATGTTACTCATGATGGTAGCAGGAGAATGAATTCAGAAGTCTACAGAAACATTCCATCTGCCAATTTACAGAGAAATGCATCCAATCTTTTTGGGAGGAACTTCATCATGCAGCAAGACAGTGACCAAAAACACACTGCCAACACAACAAAGGACTTCATCAGGGGAAAAAGTTGAAGGATTTAGACTGGCCAAGTCAAACACCAGACTTTAACCCAATGGAGCATGCATTTCAGTTCCTGAAGAGGAGACTGAAGGGAGAAATTCCCTGAAAGAAACTGTGGCCTTGAAAAGCATCACAAGAGAAGAATGCAACAGTTTGGTGATGTCAGTGGGTCGTCAGCAGTTATTGCAAGCAAGGAAAATACAACCAAATATTAAGTGTTATTTACTTTAATTTGCTTTAAAACTATCTGTTCCAATACATTTGCTCATCTAAAAATTGGGTGGTCTGCCACCACAGGCGCCATGTTCTAAGTTAACACATCTAGATGTAAATATCAGGAAATGAAAGCTGAAATTCTGATCTATCATGTCATATTCATCTTTTGATCTCAAACCTGAAATGTCTTCAGTGTATAGCAATAAAAAAAAAAAAAAAGAATTGTCCTTGCCATTCCAATATTTTTGGACGGGACTGTATTTCACCATCACCAACCAATTAGAAACACAATCCAACATAAACAGGAAGTAATGCATCCACGATCAAGTCATGTCAAGACACAGGGAAGTGGTTTTTGTAATATGCACTATATGGCCAAATGTTTTGTGGACACCAGACCATCACACCCATATGTGTGTCTTCCCCAAACTGTTGCCACAAAGTAGGAAGCCCACAATTGTACAGAATGTATGCTGCTGAAGCATCACTGGAACTAAGGGGCCCAAACATGTTCCAGCATGACAATGCCCCTGTGCACAAAGAGAGCTCCATGAAGACATGGTTTGCCAAAGTTGGTGTGGAAGAACTCGAGTATCCTGCACTGAGCCCTGACCTCAACCCCACTGAACACCTTTGGGATGAATTGGAATGCATTCATTTTACTGAACAACAATATAATATTACATTTATTTTAAACTTTTAAAATATTTTATGATGTATATGTTAATACCTCTGAGGCACATTCTTCCTTTTTCCATTTAAAAAACCATGGGGGATACAAACTTTTGCACTACAGCAAACACCTCCTGTTTCATTTTAGGAATGTGAGCTAGTTAGTTAGCACACTGTAAACAGTAAACAGATGCCACGGTATTCTGAAAAATACCTTAATGCATAGGATATCATACCAGAAATTTATTACTATTACATCTTTAGTCTATGTTTGTGTTTGAGTGTGTGTGTATGTGTGTGTGTGTCTATGTGTGTGTGTGAGAGAGAGAGAGAGAGACGGTGTGCCCTTCATTTTGAACTTGGCTTATTATGGACATTTGAAATTCTGCCGCAGTGCGAGGTTTGAGCAGGAGGGATTTACGCGTCTGAGATACGCCGCTCTCCGGAGCGAATTAATGAGAAACGAAGGGCTTTTGTTGTTGCGAAATTCTCTTTTCTTCTGCAGGAGCTCCTCTAACCGCTTCCTCCTGACTGAGAAAAAAATTAAAATAAATAAAAAAAAGGAATGACATCTAATACCTGAGGGCACTTTCTTATCTCCAACCTGTCAAAAACAGACATGCCTATCATTCAGCCAGGCTTTAGAGCGCAGGAAAACTCACAGAATAGGCAATAGCATGCAATGTTTCCCCATTGTAACCGTGCTACCATTTTATCAGAGTTTTTTCTCCTTTTTCTCTCTGCTTAAAGGAAAGGAAACTGACTGGGTTTCAGCCTTCTGCTGAGGAAAGCAGTGCTAACAATTGGCTTCCAAACCATTTTGGACTGTTACCTGCTAGAATCTAAAGTTTGGAAGCTGTACATGCCCAGCTTTCCTTAACCCTAACCCTAACCCTAACCCCAGTCCTTCTAGATGTAATAAGTGCCAATTTTTTGTAAAATCATAAAAGTAATCTCCACGAAAAACAATTGGCATCCAAACCTATTTGCACTCCATATTAGCTATACAAGATGTGTGTTCTGCAACCATAGCCCTAGATGCAGACTCTAAGCCTGTAAGTAAAAAAAAACGTTAAAAATTATAAAAGTTTCCTACAAGGAAAACAATTTCCATCCAACCCTGATTGCATCGTTATCTGCTAGAATATTTTGGAAGCTACCTGCTCTGGTTTCTGTAACCCTAACCCTAGCCCCAACTCCTAAGTGTATTGTTAAAAATCATTAATAATAATAAAAGTAGGCTACATGAATAAAATTGTCATACAAATCTATTAGCTGTGTTATCTGATAGATGCTCTGGTTTCTGTAAGCCTAACCATAGCCCCAGTCCCTAAGGCTATAGGTGTAATACATGTAAAAAATAACTAAATAAATAACTAAATAAATAAATAAATAAAGAATAGCCTACACAATAGGTAGCCTACACAAAAAAAAAACAATTGGCATCCAAACTTACATGGTCATCCCTAAACCTAATTCTAGCCACAACGCCTAAGTCTATAGGTATAATATATTCCAAAATTGTTAAAGATCATAAAATTAGTCTACACAAAATTAAATAAATAAATAAATAAAAACCTGACTTCCAACCTTATTTGCTTTGTTATCAGCTAGCATTTTAGCTGAACATTCTCGGGTTTCCTGGTTAACCCTAACTCTAACTCCCAGCCCATAAGCCTATAGTTTAGCTAGCTAGTCATCTTAGATATAGGCTCAAAGGGTTCTTACCTTTTCCTCTTTAAAAATCCAGATTTTTACCTTTCAGAACTTTTTCTTAATTTTCACACACACACAGACACCCACACACACACACACACACAGCCCCGGTGTCTTTGTCTGGTTTTTGTATAAAGGAGATTTTTCAGTGTAAATAAATGTTCACGTGCTGCTCATATTCCAACAGGATAAAAGAATCGGTGCTGGTAATCTTCCTCGGATTAATAGCTCCTTCTTCTTCTTTTTTTTATTATCTGCTGAGGCTCTGATGTCTCGCCGCTGCGAAGGAAAACAGACAGAATATTAATAATAAAAACCCAACAGAGAGGCTGGTGTGCCTGGACACTGATCTCTGAACAGCTCCTCATTCATAACAGTGTTACGGTTATTGTTTAACTTTTATCATCATTTTTATTATTATCACGGTGGTGGCTGAGAGTGCGCAGAAAGTAGAAAGCACTGTGCTTTTTGTCCTTAACTTACAAGACAGCCAGTGAAAGGGAGAAAATCCAGTTTTCACGTTTTCCAGGTGGCTAAGCTCCAAGTTTTCCCTTTTCTCAGGTTTAGATGTCTTTCAAAATGTTCAGTTTCCTATATTATTCTTATTAAAGGATTTTTTAGTTGTCCCTCTGGGGGAACCCTTAAAGGTTCTATGGTATACCCTACATCAGAGTGTTTCCCTATCAGAGTCCAAATACATCACTTTTTAAGAAGCTAAGAACATTTCTGGAACATTCTTGTAAACTACATTTTAGTGTTTTCCACTTTCTTAGTTCCCAGTGTCATTTTCTGATTCTCTACTTTTCACATTTCCCAAATTTCCCAAGTAAAATCCTGAGTTTCCTACTTTCCCAGTTTCCTCCACAGCTGAAGATAAGCTACATATACACTCAATGAACACTTTATTAGGAATACTGTACTAATACTTCATTTGCTCTCAGAACAGCCTCAATTCTTCATGGAATGGATTCCACAAGATGTTGAAAACATTCCTTTGAGATTCTGGTCCATGTTGACATCTTGCATCTTGCATCACGCAAGATTTTTCAAGTGCTCTTTCTTGCTGCAAATCCCCCTTTCTACCATATACCAAAGGTATCCTAATGGATTCAGATCTGGTAGCTGGGAAGGCCACTTAAGAACACTGAACTCATTGTCATGTTCATGAAACCAGTTTGAGACGACCTTTGCTTTGTGACATGGTGCATTATCATGCTGGAAGTCACCATTAGAAGATGGGTAAATTGTGGCCATAAAGGGACGCAAATGGTCAGCAACAATACTCAAATAGGCTATGGCATTCAAGCAATGATTGTTTGGTATTAACAGACCCAAAGTGTCCCAAGAAAACATTCCCCACACCATCACACCACCTCCACCAGCCTGGACTGTTGACACAAGGCAGGATGGGTCCATGGATCCATGCTGTTGGTGCCAAATTCTGACTCTACCATCTGTGTGCCTCAGCAGAAATCAAGAATTATCAGACCAGGCTGTTTTTCCAGTCTTCAACTGTCCAGTTTTGGTGAGCCTGTGCCCACTGCAGCCTCAGTTTTCTGTTCTTGGCTGACAGAAGTGGAATCCACCGTGGTCTTCTGCTGTTGTAGCTCATCCGTCTCAAGGTTTGATATGTTGTGCATTCTGAGATGCTTCTCTGCTCACCACAGTTACTATAGCCTTTCTGTCAGCTCGAACCAGTCTGGCCATTCTCTGTGACCTCTCTAATCAACAAGGCGTTTCCGTCCACAGAACTGACGTTCACTCGTTGTTTTTTCTTTATTGAACCATTCTGAGTAAACTCTAGAGAATGCTTTGCAAGGAAATCCCAGGAGATCAGCACTTATAGAAATACTCATCCAGCCTGTCTGGCACCAACAATCATGCCACGGTCAAAATCACTGAGATCACATTTTTTCCCCATTCTGGTGAATATTACCTGAAGCTGTTGGCCCGTATCTACATGATTTTATGCATTTCGCTGCTGCCACCCGTTTGGCTGATTAGATAACTGCATGAATGAGAAGGTGTACAGATGTTCCTAATACATTAAGCAATGTATTAGGAACACCTGTACACCTACTCGTTCATGCAATTATCTAATCAGCCAATCGGCATGTGGATACAAGCCAGCAGCTTCAGATAATGTTCAAAGCTTTAATATTCCCAAACTTTATAACCCAAAATACAACCATAGTGTAATTTATAATTTATAAGTACAGACAGAGATAGAGACAGAGGCAGGGACAGAGAGAGAGACACATACACACAGAGAGAGAGAGAGAGAGAGAGAGAGAGAGAGAGAGAGAGAGAGAGAGAGATTGGAGAACAGTTTATCAGTGTGTTGATTCTCCAGAGAAAAAAGCTGCACTTGAATCAATTGAGGTCACTGTTGTCATATTAATGTCATCTTTCTGCCCGTCTCTCTCTCTCTGCCTGTCTGTATCACAAAGAACACAAACACACACACACATTCTCTCTCTACTATTATTAAAACTCTTATACACGATGTCATTTATTATATTAATAATTATCTGATGGTGATTTGTTGTCTCGGTGTCACTTATAATGTGTGGGAGACAAAGACGACAGCTCTGGATGGTCAGCATGTGTGTGTGAGTGTGTGTGCGTGCACGCGCTCTTTGTGTCTGTTTTGACGGCCGTTGTGTCACTCTGTGCGTTTGGCTCATACCATTCCTCTGGGATAGGGGGGTCAAACCACTGAGGAGAAAATACCCCCCCTAGTGGACAAAACACACACACACACACACACACACACACACACACACACACACACACACACACACACACACACACTTTACAGGTTTTCCACTTCACTAGTTTTCTAGCTTCCTAGCTCATTAGTTGACTTGGGTTTAAATTTACATAGTTTCACATGTTCATATCTTCTAACATCTGTCATATGAGTTAGCATTGCTGTTTGTATTATTTATTTACTCATTTATTTTATGAGGTGATTATGGAATGTGTTTCTTATGGAGAGATAAATCTGCTGTAGGGACCTTAGCGACCACACGACCATGTTTTTGGGTTTGATTGACAGTCTGACAGAAAAGCTGCAGCTAAGTTCATTTAGTAAACAGGTTTAAACTTGAGGAAGATATTATATTTTCATTCATACAGTATTTAACCCAGTGAAGGTTAGAATAAGAGTAAATTATTAATGTGAAAACTCTTTACAGTGCTATGTGTGATGTCAAAAAGGTGACAATGGGTGAAAATGTGTAAAATATAAATGCACAATAACACATAAATGTAATAAATTTTGCAGTATATTTTCAATTAAATTATCTCAGGAATGCAGTCGAGCAGACAGAGCATTTCACATTAGCATAAACTTACAATATAAATAATATAAAATATAATGGTGAGAATAGATTTGGTTTATAAAATCACAATATTTACAGACCCACAGCAAATATACAGATAAAAGTTTTGGAAATAATTAATAAAGAATTTTCTACAAATATTCAGCAGTAAAGTTATACGAAAGTTTGAGCAAAACCTTCAAATATAAAAAGAAAATCTACAGCTACATGTAATAATAAATTCATTTTTCTCAGTTTTTACCCACATGCAAAATTGGAAAAGTGTTTTAGAGAAAAGATCACAGTTGTGCGGAAAAAAAGGAAGAAAAGAAGAGAAAGAAGAAAGGCGTTATTCTGTTTTTTTCTTGTCCTTCTCCAAGTCTTTACATTGTTCATGAGGAAGCGACGAGCCATTCTTGACACAGGAAGTGCTTTTGGCCTCTGAGCTGGAGCAAGAAGAATTGATGTGGGAGGAGGATTGGCTCTGATTGGTCAGGGAAGAGCAGGTCACAGGTCGTGCAAACAGCACCTCATACAGAGCCGACTCAAACCCAGCGAACAGAGAGAAAGAGGAACCCATTAGCATCATCCTTGTCTGCAACACAGAGAAAGTATTATTATTATTATTATTATTATTATTATTATTATCATCATCATCATCATCATCACAGAGAGAGAAGCTATAAAATAAATAAATAAATATTCTGCATTTTGCCACAAACTGAAAGTTTTTTTATTGCCTTCAATGTAGAGATGATGTGTAGAAGGTGTGAAAAGGTTATGTAAAAGATGTGTAGAAGGAGGGGTAAAAGTGGGTAGAAGGCATGTAAGGTTGTAAAGAAGGTGTGTAAAAGTGTGTAATAGGTGTGTAGAAAATGTGTAAGGTGTGCAGAAGGTGTGTAAAGGTGCAGAGAATGTGTGTAAAGGTGTGTAGAAGGTGTGTATAGTTGTATAAAAGCTGTGTACAAGGTGTGCAGAAGGTGAGTAAAGTAAAAAGATGTGCAGAAGTTGTAAAAGGTGCACAGAAGTTGTAAAAGGCGTGCTGAACGTGTGTAAGGTGTGTAGAAGATGTGTAAAGGTGTGTAAGGTGTGTAGTTGTAGTGTGAAGGAGAGTAAAGGTATATAGAAGTTGAGTAAAGCTGTGTAAATTTGTGAAGAAGGTGTGTAAAGGTGTGTAAATCTGTACAAAGGGGTAAAGGTGTGTAGAAGGGGTTTAGAAGGTGTGTAAGGTGCATAAAGGTGTGTAGAAGGTGTGTACGTGGGAGAAGAGGACGTATGGGTCACAGGTTTCTTGGCTAACAGTGAGACGGTGGGGTATAAATAGCAGCATGGGAGCGAGAGGTGAGCTAACAGCATTTTGAGCGTGCAGGATGAAGAGGAGTGATGCAATTAGAGGAAATGATGAGGCAAAAGACAAGTGAAAACGGAAAGAGCAATGCTGCTACAGCACCCGATCAGATGGGATGAAGAGGAATAAAATACGAGACGGCAGGTCATTAGCGGATCATCATCCAGCAGTTAATGATGCAATCAGGTTTAATAACCATCATGTAGCAAAATGAGGAGAAAACCTGCCATGAACATCTACACAACTGAACAGTGAACATCTACACAACTGAAGAGTGAACACCATCCACAGCTGAACAGTGAACACATTTACACAACTGAAGAGTGAACATCTACACAACTGAACAGTGAAAACATTTACACAGCTGAACAGTAAACATTTACACAGCTGAACAGTAAACATTTACACAGCTGAACAGTGAACACATTTACACAACTGCACAGTGAACACCATCCACAGCTGAACAGTGAACACATTTACACAGCTGAACAGTGAACAACATCCACACAACTGAACAGCAAACATCTACACAGCTGAACTGTGAATATCTAACAACTGAACAATGAACAAAATCTACACAGCTGCACAGTGAACAACATCTCACAACTGAACAGTGTGCAACATCTACCCAGGTGAACAATGAACATTTAACTACTACTACATTTAACAGTGAACAACACCTACGCAACAGAACACTGAACAACCTCTACACAGCCGAACAGTGAACAACATCTATAAAACTGAAAAGTGAATAACATCTATACAACTGAACAGTGAACATCTACACAACTGAACAGTGAACAAAATCTACATAACTAAATAGTGAACATCTACAAAACTGAACAGTGAAATGTTACTGACCTCACATATAAGTGTTAATAATATTACGATGTATGTAATATTATAGAGAAGTAACTCAGACACACACACACACACCTTTAAAGTTTTTTTGTAGGGTTACAAACTTTATCTGAAATGGACCTTATTATATGTCTGTGTGCATTGAATCTACAGAAAATAGCCCATAATACTGAAATGAGAGGAAAATCAATATAGTTTGGAAAACTGTATACAAAAATAGAAGAGTTATGATCGCAAAAGTATTCACCCCATTGCTGTAAAATCCCTAAATTTGTTCTGGTGCAACCAGTCACCATCAGAAATCACATAATTAGTTGAATGGAGTTGACTTGTCCACAATTAAAATTAAACACAAAGTCAAAGTACATCTGTTCCTGGAAGGCCTTGGAGTTTGTTAAAAGCATCATGAAGACCAAGGAGCTCTCAACAATCTAAAAAATATTCCAAATTGTAAATATCCCATGGAGCACCATTAAATCCATTATTAAAAATTGGAAAGAATATGTCAACCGTGACTCCAGGCCTTGAGGAGGCTGTCCACCAAAATTCAGTGACTGGGTAATAAGGAGATTAATCAGAGAAGCAACTAAGAGGCTTCTGTATCTGTATCATGTATCACCTGTCATGTATGTAGCTTCAGTGTAGTGAAGCTGTTTCTGTAGCTTTAGATTTATAAGGTCAGAATTCATCCTGTCGGAGGTTTGTTCAGTTTGATGGTTTAAATGATTTAAGAACCTCAATGTCTTTATGAAGGTGTGCAAGGTGTTTGTAATTCCCAGACATAGTGTGCTACACAGTAGTAGTGACACTCTGGTGTAGGGTACAGGACGTTAATGAGAGTTAATGATGTGACCTTATCGATGACAATGAAGGCGGTGTAGAGGAGCATCAGCTGCGGCCTGTGGATGGGGAGATACTGACACTGCTGCAGAGAGAACAGTACTGAGCCAATCAGAGTCACCTTAGTGGGGCTGTAACACACACACACACACACACACACACACACACACACACACACACACACAAAGGTCACTGAATGAGCTGTATATGGGTCAAAGCAATGACATGATGTGAAAATCCAGCAGTTAATGTAACATGTTTACAACTAACTAAGAGTGTTTGTAACTCATTACAGAGACTGTATCACTCATTACAGAAGGTGTATAACTCACTATGTCATCTTCAACAGCTCGTTGGTTTCAGGTTTCCAAATACCTCGAACCAGCTGCTCAAAATTACTCATCAGGCCTCCACCTGCACCTACAGAGAGAGAGAGTGAGAGAAAGAGAGAGAGAGAGAGGGAGGGGTCATCTCTGGACTTACTGTAACTACAATTTCTCATCCTAAGTTCAATTATTTTGCAGATTTTCAGACAGACAGAGTGTAAAAACTTTTATTTGAGCAGGCACATTTAATGTGTAACTGCATTAGCCCACCCATAACAAGTCTCTTTTGGATTCATTGACCAAATTAAATACATTTTATACAGCATAAAATAGATAAACTATATAAATAACATGCCATGATTTTAAACTAGAACTATATCCATTTTTCTCTCTCGCTCTCTCTCTACTTCTTGGCCTTTTTCTTATTACTATTATTATTGCTGACTGCAGGTTTTACACCTCTGAACATACCAGAGATTCTGCCTATGAATCATTTATATGACATGACATGCATGTCAGAGGACATACAAGCAGGGTTTAATTTTTTATTTCTGTGCTTTGATTCAGATGTGTGTAAACTGGAATTCAGCTCATATGTAATTCTGCACTCGATCCATTTTGTGCAATTTTGTCTAATGAGCGTCACCTCAACCTTCTGATATTTTACAACACAAATTTCACAATTTCTCATCTCTGAGGGACACAGAAGTGAGACTTGTAACAATTTTAATAAAAGATGATGTGCCAAAAAAACATGAAGCTTTAAAAAGGGAAAAATCCACAAAATGAATATTTTTTTTACACTCAAAATAGTAAATGCATTAAATTGTCTTAAATAGTTCCCTAATCCCTGCTTTCTACAGACACCATAATGCATTGTGAGACTTTATGTGTGAATAATTTCTCAATTATAAAATGACCATGTGGTAAAAAGGGTGTGGTTTCAGACAGCCTTTATTCTTTAATACAATATTTTCTGTCTTGTCTGTCTGTCTCTCTGTCTGTCTGTCCTGTCTGTCCGTCCTGTCTGTCTGTCCTACCTTTAGCCCAGCCCACTGCGATCATAACAAACAGGCTGTCTTTGTACTTCCTGCTCGCCTGTGTAACTCCACCCAAAATCTTCCATGTACGTGTCACTTCTTTCATAGCCGTGAGGACCAATCGGATGGGTAGGATGGTAGCGCAGGAGTACACCACATCCTGAGGACAATAAAACACCATGTACCTGCAGAGAGACACAGAACTTTAGAACATAAAGGGACGAAATATCATTCATTCACTGCAGACAGCTATAAATGTTACTTTCTGTCTTAGTTCATGGTGCCTTTTTATATAAGAATACTCCTGTTACTGTTTGGAAATCTTACAGACTTCATATCATTGTGGTCTACCCAAATCCTCCTGGCAGTTTCTTGGGGATCATGACTGGTGCTCTGATCTGATTCCAGGTGAAGATTTTTCACCTCACAGCCTCACTGTAGAGTGTAGGTGAATGATGCAGGATTTAAGTGTGTAAAATCAGCGTGTTCACAGATCATAACTGCAGTCCTAACAGGTAGGCAATCATAAACTGGGATAATCCATAAGCAAATTTGAAAAAAAAAATAGGTGTAACACAGTAAAGCGACAAATCATCCGATGGTGCACGTGGGCCAATGTTTCCTCAGTTCTCCACTCACTGAGTGCATAAATATGTTGCGGAGGTCTAGAATCTGGGTGTACTTCATAAATGTACATGAGAACAGTTCCTGGAGCAATAAATGCATTAACCTAGTATTTGCACAGGCCACGCCCACACGTGACAACAGTAGCAGTCACTACACCCCCACAAAAGAGAAATTACAAGTGACTTGTCGCCTGCTAGTGTGCACACAGGGTGAGGTTTAGAAATGCTCGTAGTGCAATGACCTCACTGCTCCAGCGTCCATGTAGCTCAATGGTGGAATGAGCTTTACCCTTCACACCTCGTGTCTGTTCTTTCTGTAAAGCTCTAAAGACCTTCAGACAACGTGTAGAACTTCTCACTTTCTCTGTACTGATCTTGCATTCACTGTCTTTTGAATAACGTCTCTATTTTTAATTTATTGTACAATTATTTACGCACTTTACCACCTATACCACTATAAACTAGCATTAATCTCTCAGGTTGTGAATCCTTGTAAAAACTCTAGATGTTTATCTGTTTATACATTCTGTAAAATGGTCTGCTAAATGACTAGAGTTTACTTCAGTATTTCTGCAAGTAAATAATTAAATAATACTCAATCAATTATTTTCCATATTTGTGCGCTGTGATTTAGCATCATGTGTGATTGTAGACAGGGAGAGAAACATGAGTTTTTCTATTCAAAAGCACACACGCACGCACACACACACCAGCAGCATGGCTAATTGCTTAATTGGCCATCTCCGTCTCAGAGCCCAGAAAGTGGTCAATTAATCGTCCATTAGTGTAATTTGCGCTTCATTATCGTAGACGCTCATGCAAAATGAGTGTGTGTGTGTGTGTTTTTTTTTTTTTTTTTACTATAAAAGCAGAAAAAGTCTCTGCACTTCTACTGACATAATGAGATGTGGAAAAAAAAAGCATTTTAATAGTCAAATGACATATAGACATTTTTCTTTCTATCCAAAAAAGATTTCAGACTTCAAATGTGAAAAATGACAAGTTGAATACCTGCTATTTTATCACTATAAAAGGCCTACAGTGAATAGGAAATAATAATAATAGGTTTGACTCTGACTCGGATAAAAGCTTGTTTTTCATTTTTAACTTTTATCTTTTATTACATGCTAATGATTCACTTTGCTAAATTAGTCTCTTAATGTATAAGAAAAACCTTTAAAAGCCCTTTTATAATATCTGCTATGATTAAAGGTCACACTGCCTAAAGTAGCAACAGAAAAACGAGAAATAGTTTTACACACAATACTGCTGCAATATCCTCTTCACAATTTTTTTTTCAACGTATTATTAAATAATTTAGAATGGCAGAGTCTTGTACAGATTTGTGCGTGTTGTGTAATGCTCTCTCACTCCACCAGGGGGCACTACAATCCCACAAAGAACAACAAAACTTTCCCTTGTGCTTGTCTGCCTTTTTTTTTTTTTTTTTTTTTTTTAACTTCTACTGAAAAGTTCAAAGTTCAAACACACACACACACACACACACACACACACACACACAAGCTGGACCTTAGAGATCAGCTTTGTTTTGAGGGAAAGCAAATACCCTCAGTGTGGAGGTTTACACTGGAGACACCTCCCTCGTCCATGTTTCCCCTTGTTACTTTATCAGCTCGAGAGAAGTGGGGTAGCTAAGCTTTAGATGCTTATTCTGACAGGTTAGGGTTAGGTTGCATGTTATGTTTAGTTTATTCAGTAAAGAATAGAGGATAGAGTCGTTTACGCTTTGTGGCTTCTCTGCAACATGAAAAGATGTGTTTGTTTTGAATTATTAACTTCAAGAGAGAGGACAAAAGAGAAGTTGGTGAGGGAATGGCATAGCTGCTTGTAGCTGCAATAACAGCTGATAACAGGACCTAACTAGTTTCACCAATGTTCCACAACGTTAACTGTAACTATAACAAATCAGTTTGTAATTGATGGTGAATTGCTGTGGTATAAAAGAAATAAAACACTTTGAGATGCACTGTTATAGGAAAATAATCAACTTTTGGGTGGTAAGAGTCATTTTTGTCTTTGTGTCAGGTCGCATCACACTAGCCAGTGTGGGTCATTTTCCTATAAAAACATGCGCGAGTGTTTTATTCCTTACTTAAGATGAGGTGTGTTATGGGACTGGTGTACTGACCACATTAATGAGGCGAGCAGGATGTTGGTGCTGTTGGCCAGCGGCTCAATCGGAGCTTCAGCCATGATGACTCCTGAGAGAACAGCTCCTCCGAAACAGTACAGCATCGCACTGAACCAACATGCTAATGGACTGCGGCGTGACACTTCCAATGCTCCTGTAAACGCAAACAATAAACAATAAACGTCAAACTGAAACAACATGCAAAGTGACTGTGCAGGGACACAGCACAACACTGTTCACGCATGACCACATTTTAGAAATGCACTAAACAGTCTGCAAAACGTTTGTAGGAAAAGAAAGCTGCTTTATAAAATCCTGTTTTATTATTTTCATCCTGTTACATGAAAATAATCGATATGATATGATACGAAGCAGAGGGTCAGTACCACCTCCAAGTGGATTATTTTCATGTAACATCACGGTCTAGAGTATGTTATTCCACTTACACCAAAGCGACCAAACAACAATTCAATGTTTAATTTATTAATGAATGTCATAATGTGCAATTCAACGGTTTATATTTACACGTAATGCTGTGAAACAAAGTTAATTCCTGTTATTACTCACAATCCAGTAATGATCATTCCCTCACCAGTATCTCCTTTTCTCTCTCTCAAAAAATCACAGCTTGTGGAGTGTAAACTCCTCTGTCCTGAAGACTTTCCTGTGCACTGTGAATGTTACAAAGCGCTGACACAGGAGACTCATTCCATAAATGTTAAATAAATGTCTCGTAACAAAAAAGCTTGACCACATCGATGATTATGTTTTTCTTTGTTAAACATGTTTTTTTAAATCCATTTATTATCAGTGGTTAGCACGTTTGCCTCACACCTCCAGGGATGGGGGTTTGATTCCTCCCTCCGCCCTGTGTGCGTGGAGCTCGCATGCTTTCCCCATGCCTGGGGGCTCCCTCCAGGTACCCCGGCTTCATCCCCCAGTCCAAAGACATGTGTTGTAGGCATCTCTAAAACTGTCTGGAGTGTGTGTGTGTGTGTGTGTGTGTGTGAGAGATTGTGATGGGCTGGCACCCTGTCCAGGGTGTCCCCTGCCCTGTGCCCTGAGTCCCCAGGCTCCCCTGTGACCCTGTGTAGGATAAGAGGTATGAAAAATGGATGGATGGATGGATTAGTCTTGGATTATATAGAGCGTCCACTATACAAGTCTCTGTGAAAAAGCTGTTACTATAGAAACGGTAATGTACGAGAACGAGCGCATTAATTTGAACCTAATTGGAACTACTGTCTCAGCCGTGCTTTTATACAAAAATACTGTATAACTTCTGACCAATCAAATTCAAACATTCAACCACACTGTGGTGTAACGATATTTATACCACAGCACAGTTCAGTTCTTGAATCTGATTGGTCAGAAGGTGTGCATTCCTTTGTTATTCCTTACATAACTCAAAGTCTGTGAAAAATTACTATACCATGGAAGAACATATTAGTTCTTTTATTTAACTCAGAAAAGCTGAACAAAGGGCTTAAAAGCTGGATTAAACTGGCATGTGTTAGAAAAAGGTATGTTTAAATATTAACTTCATGTCTGTAGAAGAAGAATATATGAATATATAATATATGAGGAGATACAAGAGGAAGAAATGATTAAATAAAATGTGGCTGTAAATCAAATTAAATGAGATGTTCCATTTGAATAAATTTGATACACGTACAACCTCATGATTCAGGTCGTATAATTAATCATGATACATTTATTTTTGCCTTCATCCATTAATTAATTAAGCATAAAAAACTGTGATGAGTTTAGCTAAATTTGTAAGTTTCAGACTGTTTGTCTGCTCACAACTGCTGTGACAAATTAATTAAATTATTAATTTGTTATATTTAGCATTTTAAAGCCCAAAATGGCATTAAGAGGCATTTGATCCTGTTTCTATATATAAAGGATTACCAGCTTAGAAATAATGTCCCCTTTAAGAACAATTAGAATTAGATTTAAAATGAAAAAAAAAAAAAACTTAAATTCAAAAATTTTAAATAAAAAAATCGCTAAAGAATTTGAAATAATCTTGACTTCAAATTAAACAAAAATATAATGAGAACTATAATATTTTTTGGGGAACTGGTTGAGTGTATAATCAGGTGTCTAAGGATTAAAGGTTGAGAGACTGAGAGACCGTTCATTGATCAGTTTAATCAGTGAATCTACAGTTCTCAGACCTCAAACTCAGATCACAGCCGCGTGTTAACTGTTAACACTCTACGGTAACATTCCACAGTAAAGCTTCCTGTAGTGTTCACTACTGATCAATACAAACTTATAATGAAGAGGAAGACACAAAATCCCTCCTCCTAATAAGTGTGTGTTTCTACTGGTTGTACTTACTTATGTATCTTAATTAGTTTCCTTTTGTCTAAAACTCAATTTATTTGTTTCATGTATTTTAGTTACTTAGATTTTTTAAAATATCTTGTTTTTTTCTGATTTTTATTGCACTCACATTATACAGGAACATGTTCGTTGATGTACAAAATGTCACTATACTTTTACTTTGAAAATAAAGAAGTCTGTCTATTAAAAATGAAGGTTCTCCCTCCGTTCACAATAACAGTACAGAATCCCTTTTACAATGTCCACCCATATATACAGTCATTGGTTCAGACCCTGTGTGTTTAGACACGTGTTCGTTCTCTGTATTTGTACTTTGTGTGTTCATACTCTGTGTTTAGACCCTGTGTCCATATTATATATTCAGACTCTGTGTTCGTACTGTGTGTTAAGATCCTGCATTCAGACCCTGTATTTGTACTATGTTTTCAGACCCTGTGTTCAGACCCTGTGTTCAGACTCTGTATTCAGACTCTGTATTTATACTATATGTTCAGACCCTGTGTTCATATTATGTATTCAGACTGTGTTCGTAGTACATGTTCAGACTCTGTGTTCAGACTCTGTGTTCAGACTCTGTGTTCAGACTCTGTGTTCAGACTCTGTGTTCAGACTCTGTGTTCAGACTCTGTGTTCAGACTCTGCGTTAAGACCCTGCATTCAGACTCTATATTTGTACTATGTGTTCAGACCCTGTGTTCATATTATGTATTCAGACTTCTTGTTCGTAGTACGTGTTCAGACCCTGTGTTCAGACCCTGTGTTCAGACCCTGTGTTCAGACCCTGTGTTCAGACCCTGTGTTCGTACTGTGTGTTCAGACCCTGGGTTCAGACCCTGGGTTCATACTGTGTGTTAAGTCCCTGTGTTCAGACCCTGTGTTCAGACCCTGTGTTCATACTGTGTGTTCATACTGTGTGTTAAGTCCCTGTGTTCAGACCCTGTGTTCAGACCCTGTATTCAGACCCTGTATTCAGACCCTGTATTCAGACTCTGTGTTCGTACTGTGTGTGTTCAGACCCTGTATTCAGACCATGTGTTCGTACTGTGTGTGTTCAGACCCTGTATTCAGACCCTGTATTCAGACCCTGTATTCAGACCCTGTATTCAGACTCTGTGTTCGTACTGTGTGTGTTCAGACCCTGTATTCAGACCATGTGTTCGTACTGTGTGTGTTCAGACCCTGTATTCAGACCCTGTATTCAGACTCTGTGTTCGTACTGTGTGTGTTCAGACCCTGTATTCAGACCATGTGTTCGTACTGTGTGTGTTCAGACCCTGTATTCAGACCCTGTATTCAGACCCTGTGTTCGTACTGTGTGTGTTCAGACCCTGTATTCAGACCATGTGTTCGTACTGTGTGTGTTCAGACCCTGTATTCAGACCATGTGTTCGTACTGTGTGTGTTCAGACCCTGTATTCAGACCCTGTATTCAGACCATGTGTTCGTACTGTGTGTGTTCAGACCCTGTATTCAGACCATGTGTTCGTACTGTGTGTGTTCAGACCCTGTATTCAGACCCTGTATTCAGACCCTGTGTTCGTACTGTGTGTGTTCAGACCCTGTATTCAGACCATGTGTTCGTACTGTGTGTGTTCAGACCCTGTATTCAGACCCTGTATTCAGACCCTGTGTTCGTACTGTGTGTTCAGACCCTGTATTCAGACCCTGTGTTCGTACTGTGTGTTAAGACCCTGTTTGGACTCAGTGTTTGTACTCAAAAGTACGTATAGAAATACACAATTGAAACATATTAAGAGATTAAAGAAGCACAAAAGCAGCTGTTATTGATTTAAACACTCACATTAAAAACTCTACCAGCAGGTTTATTCAGAGAAACACAATCTCACTAAACATCACTCATTATAATTATAGCATAAACACATACATGCACGCACATGTTCATGGCATACACACACACACACACACACACACACACACACACACACACACACACACACACACACAGGTTTGTGAAGCTGATTGGACATGTCTTTCTTTTGAGTTGTTTCAGCCAATCAGGTTTGACGGGTTTACGGTCAGGTGACTGGGCAGTGCTGCTACATTACACACAGCTATGAGTTGTGAAATATCACTCTAAACCTGGCCAATTTAATTTCATTACAATTATTTAATCATAACTTATTATAATAAAAGTGATATTAATATTATTGAAAGGAAGATTTAAATAGATTGCTTTGAGCATTACACTGAGAAATAACTTGACCTTCATTCACTTCATACTAAATGACTGCTGAGTGTAAAACTAAAGCTAAACAGTTTATAATGTGGTTTTATCACACTGTATATTATAACACTCTGTATTATAATCGGAGCGTCACAGGTGGAGAAATGTTACTGCTGTGGCCGTGACCTGCTCTAAAACAATCTGTTATTGTAATGTGGCACTGTTATTACGCACTTATTTTTGGATCAGTATGAAGCACTGGCATGTTGTTTCTCTTCTCCTCCATTATCCTTCTCTCTATTTACACCTCTCTCTGCCCCCTCGCTTCTCTCTCACCAAAAAAGAAAACCTTGCCACCACATTTATATATGCAAATATGCAAATGGTACCACTTAGGAAATATGCAAATGTGCAAAATGGGATTGTGGTTTTTCTCTTATATTTCTGTCAGTAAAATATATTTGTGTCCTATAAGTACACATAATTACAGACAAACATAATAAATACATAATATTCATCACTTCTTTTTATAATACGTTTCACCAAAATATAAATTTTTTAACCAATAAAATAATGAGAATATGTTAAAATGTCATTTTACACATTTAAATAATTGTGCAAAGCACTAAAAACAGACAGTTTTAGTTTTTAATTTCTCTAAATCTGTTTTTATGAACTATTTTTGTATGTTGACTTGATTAGCAAAATAAAAGTGATATATTTTTATCTATTTATCAAGTTGGTATTGTCACAGGGTGATTAAGAAAAGATTTTTTTTGTCTGTGGTGTTATTATACTAATAAATGGTCCAGATTTCATTGTGTTTATAAAATCTAGCTTTAAAAGACGAGCACTAAAAGCTCATCTCTGTCTTTTTCCCCTGAGGAAACATTCCATCCTGTTCTCTCAGCAAATCCTGACTATATTTGGTCTTAAACTCCAGCTCATGCTTTTAATGGAAAAGTGTGTGGGTGCGTTTCCATTAACTCCCATCTTTGATAAAAACACACACACACAATTAGTGGTGTGTTTTAGAAATAACAGACCTTCTCTTTTCATCATGTCCTAAACATTACACATTAACTAACCTCTGAATGTTTATAGGAAAATTAATATAAATTTTCTTTTCTACTCTTACATGGTCACTGCACATGGTTTCTCCCTCTCATTCTTAAATTTCTAAGTAAAATCTAAACATTTTAAATTCTAATTTTGGTAAATAATAAATGAGAATATAACATTTCTTGGGACATAATTAAAATGTAAAAAAAAAATGAATTAGGTTGTCTATAATGCGTGTCACTACAACATGTTTCAAGGTTTCATTTATGTTTTTATTTCTGTATTTAGGTTTTAATTTATAAAAGCACAAAAAATTGACATAGAACACAAACATTAAATGTTAAAAATCCACAGCTTTGTCCTATTTGTGGTGTTTTATGTAACAGCTCTATATTTTAGCTCCTAAACTAATGTTTATTTCAGCTGTTAACGACGCTGAACGCTGGTTTATTAGTTAGTATTAAAGTTAATTTAGCTTAATAATTAGTTATAAATTCACACATGAAAACATATCGTTTGTGCAATTAGCGCGCCATCAATATTGTTCATAAAATCTTTAAGAAAAGCTTATTTTGTGAAAAAGATTAGTTATGGTCCATTAATTTGATTGGACAAGCGGCGTTCCGAGATTGCTGATATTTACTCTAACAGCACTGGTACATGTTACTGTGTGTATCTCTCTGCCTGTATGTTTGCTACATAAAATTCTAGCAATAGTTCATTACACTGAAAAGTTCATTCCTACACTTACTACAGGCTGTCACTCAGCACTCTATCCAGCTGTGGCTTCTTTAGGAGCTTTTTTTTTTTGACGGAGCAAAAACAAACAAAATATTTGGCCATATTGTGTCTGAAATTGCAGACACATATTGTTACTCAATATGAATTTATTGTTAATAGAACGTTTGTACTGAAAGCAGTATCACACCTGCAGTCGTGTTGTTGTTCTCAATATGAGCACGGCTCCTGCAGTCTCGTGCCTATGGCTTAAGCACAGCTGTAGTAATATTCAGTACAACAGCACGACTGTGAGTGTGATCTTGCTTAAACAACACTAAAAACACAAAAAGGAAGTGTCATACAAAAAGAGAAGTTCAATCAGTCATGTATTTCCTCATTTTAGAAAAAGGTTGATATAAATAACTTTACATGGAAGCCATTATCTACTGATCCAGGATCAGCTCTCTGTGTCCACAATAGTTCTGTAGATATTTGTATTAAAGGACAGGACTGGTCTCAGATCAGTTCGAAACCTGTAATATGGTGGGAGTTGATATCAGTGTGTGATATTCACTGATGTTTGTGAAGCGATATAAAGGAGAAGGTTCATTTTGAACTGTGAATGTGTTCTGCTGAAACAACACACACCAGCACACACATTTTGCAATGCAAATTTCTTGGAAATGTCGATGGTCAGCCAAGAACACCACTGGAGGATGTGTGTAAGTGTGTGTGATTATTTGTATTTGTCTGACAAATCGTTTCTAACCCAAACCTAAATGAAGTGTGTTATTAAAGGAAAAAAAACCACATCATTTATTACATACGTATCTTTATACATATCCCGAATGTCTACACAGGATATGAAATACTGCACTTTACTGTCCAGCAGTGAGGCTCTACTGTTATCATGGAGTCACTCTCTGTGTGTTCCAGTTAGGACAAACAGATAATCAACAAGACGTCATTTTGGGTCACAGATAACTACAACTGTTTTCTAAAGCAGCAGTCCCAAACTATTTGTAGCCAGGGACTCCTTTAACTGTAAAATCATTTCCACAGACCCCCGCAGTACATGAACATTATCTAAATATATAAAATAATATATAAAATAATATTTTGTCTATTTATTAGAGCCATGGAGCTTTTAATTCCTGAACTTTCTGCTGTCAGTACACATTAGGTCCAAGTTGATGTTGCTTATAAGTTGAATTGTTTTTGTGTTATTGATGTGTCATTCGAGCAACCAGTATAACAGGCTAATAACTATTAGAACTCAATAATAAATATAATACCTTGGAAATGACAATCTACCATTTTCAATCACTATAACAAAATGACTTGGACCCCCAGCTACGTTTCATGGACCCCACTGTTCTAAAAGGCCTCTTTTTTAAGAATAATAATCTTGTTCACCAGACAAGATCTGTGTAAACGTAAGCAGAGAGAGAGAGAGAGAGAGAGAGAGCAAACAGTTAGATATGGTGTCTGAACTATAAATAGTTTATACACACATTGTACAGAATAATTTATGAAGAGAGACAGAAACAGACAGAGAGAAAGAGAGAGAGAGAATGAGAGAGAATTAGATAGGCAGACAGGAAGTCTTAAGAAAAGGAAGTGTGAGCATTTAACACTTTGTGGTTCTGGTTCATAATTGTTAATGTTTTAATAATTGTTCTGCCTAACTAAAGTGTTACAAATAAAGGCACAAATACATATCTGTAATGCTAAATCAGGTGGATTTGGTCTCAGTTTATACATTTTATCATACTTGCAAAAAAATATTGGATTTCTGCATCCATCTTTTAATTATTTCATGATTATAATTTATAGTGAGAAGAAAGGTGGATCACAAAAAAGCTCATTATTGGAAATCTAGTGTGTAGAAAGCGTTAAGCCAAACCAAACCCTCCAGTCACAGGTTCAGATCTGGCTGTAACCACACAGAAAAAGTGGTGATTCAGTGGTTAACGCTCTGAGCTACTAATCAGGCTGTTGTGGACTCGAATCCCCCCCCCCTTTTGTTTCAGGTGTTAAGTGAAACAAAACACTTAAGACCTCCGATCACTCTGGATAAAAGTGTCTACAGAATGAACAAACATAGGTGTGGAAGTATAAAACATGAGTGAAAACACAGCTATCAAATGGCAAAATATCACTTATACAACCAGGGTGAGATGGATGCTGAGTAACAGACCAAAAAATGAAAGATGTCAGGTTCACTATCAGGTTTGGTGGTTTAAACACTTACTGCTATAACTTAACTTCAGATACATTGCATAAGGAGATAAATCCAACAATGTATTTTACCCTCCCTGCTGTCAAACAACAACCATGTACCAGCTGACTAATTATCGTGGCATACATCATCAAATATTAACATGATGATTGCAAAATGATTTATCTGCAGGTTGTAATACCTGTATTTGTGTCTTATTAGGGACAGTCAGTGGATCTTGTTGCTACTGTATTTCTGAAAGTTTACTGATATCATAAATACATTCAGCTGAAGGAGTGGATGTATGTGCTATGTTCTTTGTTTAATGTATTAGTTTTTTTTTTTTTAGATTAAATGTCATTAGATTGCTCTGAAAAGGCTCTAAAACTGATTTTACCAAAGCAGATTGATGTGTAAATTATGAATAATAAGCAACTCACAGCATGCAGCATAAGATCTTATGAATGCTTCTTATGAATGCAAGGTGGAGATAAAAATAAAAGTTGATGGACTGTTGTTATATGTTTGTTTTATGTCTGCACTTTGATTTTAATTAAGTAAACCTGTGCAGCTCTGTAAACAAGTGAAAAAAGTAGAGTGTAAAGTTCAAACTCGGATCAAGTTACAGGAGTAACTCAATCCTCCAGGCTAGTCAGAGCTCAGTGGGAGCTTTTAGTGTTCAGTGATGTGTTTTCTGGGTGAAAACACAGAGATGTGGAGCTCATTAAGGACTTGCTCTTACCTGGTTGTTCCCGTAAAGACATCACTGACACGATATAATGCGCAGCGTCGAAATACGGAAACATGTTCAGCCTGGACAGAGCAACAGCGAGCTCGCTGACATTCAGCAGCCTGAACAAATCCATTCTGACCCGGTTCCCTTTCTTTCCTTCTCTCTCAGCACATTAGAGTGGTGGTGTTTTCTTTTTTTTAACGCCAGGGTTTGTAAGCGAGCATCAGATGAGAGTCAGTCAGTCAGTCAGCTGCAGCAGCTGGAAGTGCTAGCACTGCGGCTAACAGCTGATGTCTATGGAACGCGGATGGGCGGGGCCAACGGTCGATTCGCGTCAAAGAATGTCCGCCATTCTGTCGATGACGCAGCCGCCGTGGCTCACTGCACGTTCAAGTGCTCCTGGGAAATTCGTGTTTACGAGTTGGGAAGTCGTAGTTATGACGTCATGTGCGTTCAAGTCACTTTGGTCGGAGCAAGATGGAGGAGGACCTTCTCTTAATTAACTACAAAAAAATACAGCAAGGTTTTTTTTTTAACTCCACTTCTAGAAAATGAAGAACAAAGAATGCGCTTCAGGTGTTTTTTAAATGTTTTTAATCAATTTATGAAGCTACTGTAAACTTTATCTTTACCTATTATATCATAATTGTACAGTGTTATCGTATGTTGTGTAGACAATTAGCTTGTTTTATTGTAAATAAAAAAGCCTGACAAAGACATGTCACTGCTAAATACTCATTCAATTTCAGCTAATTTACCCTCAACTCAGCTACAGACGCTGCAGCCACTGATTCCACCGTGTTTTCTTACTGACACAACAACCACCATCTCGGAAACTCTGAGCTCAAAGAAAATCCCGAGTTTCCCACTCGTAGTTAAGACTTTGTGGTGTCGTTCCTGTGCGTTCAACTCGTATATGCGATCTTTCCGACATGACTTGAATGCACCATTCGCTACTGCAGCACGTCAACGAGTCCGCCATATTGAAAAGGGCATACTGATTTGACTGTTCGCCCCGAGAGAGTTCTGGGACTTCACTGATAAAATCAGCTGTATTGTACACTTTCAGCTCACTTCATGTTTTATATTTGCTTTTAGAGAACATGTGTGTTTCTTCTTATCTGAGGGGATGCAGTTGTAACCTATACGTACTGCTGATATTTTGGTTTACTCTAACAGCAAGGCAGGAGCGGATTTACTGATTAGGGGCCCTGTAGGTAAAATAGAAGAATGGGGCCCTATTCAGTTGCACGTATTTACCTTGATTATCCTTGAGCTTCCTTTCAATGTTGTGATGCTTGCTGCTGCATAGCAGTGTCCCCCGGTTGTGTCCAATTTCTAAATGAGAATGTTTAACCACATGTTACTTTAAAAACACTATCTGGCTACCATAAACTACAGTACATACAAATACAATACATTTTTCTGTCTCCCTCTTTCTTTAATGCTCCTTTTCTTCATCAACTTGAACTTGAACAAAGGTTTACAAGGTATCTAAACTAACTAAAAAGTGACCCTGCGATCCTTGGCTTCTGGGGGCCCCAGGCGGTTGCCTACCTTTGCCTGGTGCTAAGTCCGCCCCTGCAGCAAGGTAATGGGATATAAGTTAATGTAGGCTGGACAGAAATGATCGTAATCTAAAGCCAGTTTTCAGTAAGTGTTTTACTGCTATTGACACGCACTTATTAAAAGTAACTATAATAACAGCCTAATAGTAATAATTCAGGTCCCATGACATTGTTTTAAATTTGCATAACAGCAGTGTTGGCAGTATGGTGGTGCAGCAGAGAGCGTTACTGCCTCACAGCTCCAGGATCCCCAGAAACATAAAAAATTACAAAGAAATTCTCCTGATTATGTGCAAAATTTACCTAACTTACCTAAGATCTGATGTTGAGTTAAACAGACGATAAATAGTAATGTAACTAATTGTAAAGTTCAATAGAAAAATAACGCAATTGTCCTGTCTTGCTTTGATGTGTCTGTCAATATTTTTGCTGAATTTGACCCTCTAATTTCAATGTAAGTTAATGAGTTCAGAGAGAAAACTTGCCCTCTTCAAGATGGCGGCGCCTTTGACGTGTCCACTGAGACCGCTGTAGAATTTCCGCGGTTCTTTGTTTAAAAGCATCGATCCCGCTGCAGCTGATGACGATGCGATTTGAAGCTCAGTGATTGGTGGAGAGAAATAGGTGTAACCAATCAGGTCTGTGCATGTGGCGATTCATCACAATGATGAGCTGGAGTCCTTTAGTGTGAACTTTGAAAACTTGTACTTTATGCTAATCTTCTGTTTTTTGTTTGTTTGTTTGTTTGTTCCTTGTTTGTTTTGTTCACAACGATTCTGCTTTTACTCTGTACCATTTAGCGCTACTTTTTTCCGTAGTATTATAAGGCTCTGTTATAAATCCTGTAATATTATAGGCTAAATTTCGTGTACATAGATTTATCAATTTATAACACAAAGCCATTTTTACACCAAAGTGTACACAACTAAGTGTTCTAACTATTTTTGTCAAAGAATTTAAAAAAAGACTTAAAACTGTGAAACACTGAACCTCAAGAATGTTTATTCTGTTTCTGTTCTTTATTTGTTGTAACAGTTTATGATACCATGGTTTAAAATTAAAAAGAAGATGATTTTTTTTATTTCTATTTCTATCAGTGATATCCATGGGTCAGAAGAAAGGCTCAGGTAAAAATTGCATGAATAAAATTAAATGAAACATTTCAAATGATAATTAAAAAAAAAAAAAAAGTGTCCCACGTTGAAGATGTAGCTCTATTAATATTTAAATTTTTAGGGAATTTTTTTAATGTCCCATCAAAAGTAAAAAATAATAATAATTTTAAAAAAAAGCCTAGGTAATAACTGTTGGATGTGTGTGTGATGTCTGGCACCAGTGTAGGCTATTCTGAAACAGCACTGAAATGTGCAATTATTCATACCTGATTTTATTTTTGTTTGTTGGAGGGCTTTTTTTCTGTTTTAGCTGAAGACTTACCCAGTTGTTTAGTTTTCTGTTGCATTACCATCTACACAGTAGGGGATTTATTAGGAATGGTTTTTAGGTAAACAATTGCCAGGAGACACCAGCAACATATTTTGTTGTTAGTACTGTCTGCAAATTTCTTTTAACACTACTGCCTTCTGGTATACAATACTGCAGTGCTGGGACAACAGTTTCTCCCCACAGGCCATGAGACTGCTGTATAACTACAATCTGCACTAGTCGGCCATTAACTGCTCATTGCCCATGATTTTTGTACTATACTGTATAGCTGGTACTAAACTACTGCACTCTGCACTTTAATCATCACCCAGCTGTTCCCATATACTACTACGCATATTTAAATTATTGTTATTTGCATATATAACTATTCATTACTACATATCAGAGTTTGGGGGGCATGGTGGCTTAGTGGTTATCCAGTTTACCTTGCACCTCCAGGGTTGGGGGTTCGAGTCCCGCCTCTGCCCTGTGTGTGCAGAGTTTGTTCTCCCTGAGCTTTGAGGGTTTCTCCAGGTACTCCAGTTTCCTCGCCCAGTCCAACGACATGCATTGTAGGATGATTGGCATTTCCAAATTCTCCATAGTGTGTGAACACATGTGCGATTGTGCCCTGTAATGGGTTGGCACCCCCTCCAGGGTGCTCCAAAGTCTCTGGGATAGGCTCCAGGCTCCCTAAGACCCTGTGTAGGATACGCAGTATGGAAAATGGATGGATACCAGAGTATGTATATCATACTTCTACAGTTAAGTTCTACTATTTATCTATTTATTTTATATATTATGTAGACATATATTTTTGCATTACTCTTATTTAACTGTCTGCTTTGTTGTTGTTGTTGCTGTTGTTGTTGTGTTGCTTCCTCTGGGGCATGTGAAGCTAACCTCTGCATCTTTTCAAACTTCTGCTCGTGCAGCGTCACAGGGCAGCATAACACACTCAGAAAAAAAGTGCTATCTGCCCTCTTCTGCATGTGTGAGCTCACAGACCCCTGTGGTTGGCTTGTGCTAAGGGAGCGTACACCATCTCTCCCACCCAGAGAGCACAGGCAAGTTTGCTGTCATGACCTACAGCCACAGACGGCTGTGGCATTGTAGGGATTCTGCAGGATGGCTGTGGAATCATGGTGACAGTTGAGTGAAGGCTTTTCTGTTGTGCCACTGTCGTGACAATAAATCAAAATCTAAAGCTAATCATCTGTCCTTCTGCAGAAACTTGTACTTAGTACACACACAATGTGTTGTGGGGTCTGCTAATTAGTAATCCTAATCTTTTTGATAATTATGGGGGTATTTGGTTCTTTCCACCCCTAAGAGCTGAATACAATATTTATTTTAATACAACTAATTAATATAAGTACAGAGGTTGCTAGGTCTGCCATGTCCAGGTGCTTAAATGTGTGTCAGTGAGTCAATTTAAGCCATGTTCAGAGCAAAATCTCCTAAGAGTCCATGAGGAAAAGCCTTTTGCTTCATGCCATATAATCTCCGATATGCTTGTGTGCAACTCTGGAAAGTGGTGATGGTTATCTATGTGCAAAAAATGTGATACGGTAGCCATGAATATGTTGGTTGGTTTATTTAAAGTAGCATCACCACAGAGGAATGTAAATTTGATGTTTGTTTGAGGTTTCCGTGCCATTGGAATGGTGGGACTGCTGAGAGACACAGCAGCAAATCAGACCTAGAGACAGAGGAAGCAAAAAAGTGAAAGAGAGACTAGACAGCATGCACTGAGAAAAAAAACACACATTGAGGTTTTCCTGTTGATTTGCCAGACCAGGTCAAAGAAGAGCTACAAAGAGAAAAGGAGACCTTGTAGATTTACACAGGTTCAAATGTAGAGAACACACCACAAACACTGAAAAGGGCTGAATACAGCACACACACAAAGATTTTTATCTGGCACTAATTTCATATTTAATGTCTAGTTACAGTGTTCACCTGCTTTGAATTTTTTGTAGTGTTACAACCTGGAATAGAAGTGGACTTAATTGGGATTATTTCCAATTTGATTTATACAATATGTCTAACATTTGAAGGGATAAAATATTTTTATTGTGACATTGAACAAAAAAACAGCCTTTTTTTCAATAATAGCTTCTTTCTCAGCACTCTTCCATAAAGCCTAGCTTTATCCTGTGAACAGTTTCTCCCATGTGAGTTGTGGATCTCTCCAACTCTTTCAAAGTTACTCTTGGTTGCTTCTCTGACTAATGCGTTCCTTACCCGCTCACTGACTTTTGTTAAACAGCCTCCTCTAGGCAGTGTCATGGTTTAATAATGGATTTAATGGCGCTATGTGGGATGTTTAAAGTTTGGGATTTTTTTTTATAACCAAACCCTGATTGATACTTTTCCAGAACTGTGCTCTCGATTTGTTGGATAGCTTGATGATATGTTGGATAGCTTTTCATGATGATATATGTTTAGGTATGTTTGCTAATAAACTCTGGATCTTTCCAGGAACAGGCATTTACACTGAGATCATGTGCCACTTTAATTGCACACTGGTATACTCCATTCAACTAATTATGTGATTTCTGACAGTAACTGATTGCACCAGAGCTAATTTAGGGGTTTCACATTAACGGGGTGAATAAAATGACATCTTTAATGTTTTTTTACTTGCAAATGTTTTTGATGAGTATATTGATCCCCCTTTTCAATATCAAGGGTTACTTTTTGCAGTAAAGTCCATTTTTTTGTTCCACATTGTAACACTACAAAATGGGGAAATGTCCCTTACGCAAGGGACTGTACAGCTTCTCATATATTTGACACCCTTTTCACCAATTTTAGGCTTACAGGACTCATTTCAGATTGTAATCACAAATGAAGGTACAAAAAGCATTTCAGATCAGCACTAAAAAGCAACATGTCCCAACTCTTTATCTATCCGGAACCTTGCAGTGCAACTGAATGAGCAACATCAGATAAGTCAGATAACGCCACTGTTGTGAGACCGGGTTTTCCCAGACAGAGTGACTGGCATGACCATTCCTGCAGATAAAAGAGAGATTGCTCAGAATACATACGCTTACAGCAAAGATAAATCATCCAGTCAGTGATGTGGCTGCTTCAGATCTGTTCAGGTGCATGTGGAGCTAACCATGGCCCCTTTCAGTAAAGTAGAAGGAATGAGCAGTTAACAGTTATCAAGAGTTAGTATTCTTTCTGCCATCACTACTCTTCACTAACCACAGACCCTGATCTAGACCAGAGATTAGACAATAACATGACCAGGTTGTCACTGAATCAGGTGAATCAGTTCTTTATACATATAAAAGAATGTATTAAGTCATATAGAACAACTGTAATGCAAATGCCTTTGAAGTAAATATATTTTCACATGCAATATCATTTGCATTTGTAAAAGTATTGCATAAAGTCTATGTCTATGTGTATGATGTTCTGCAAAAACCCATCAGAATGAAATAATGGAAAACAGTTCAAATGGAAAACAGTGGAAAAATCAGGCTTTGACCAAAATTGAGTTTTTCAATTTCTTCTGCCATCCAGGCCTTCAGTTGTGCACCCGTGGCTTATGAGACCAAGTAATGACTACATCACAGCAGAGAGAAGCACTCAGGGGTATTTTTTGTTGATTGTGGGGACCTACTTTAGCAGTTTGGTGCAAATTCTCAGGCTAGGAAATGGTAAACATTGTCTTTCCACTCATAATTAAAAGAAGCCTGGCTGAAAGTCTTACAAACTGTGTTTAATGGCTGTGCGTACCTAAGACAGCACAATAACCCCCTACTAATGGTCTGACTGAGTTGTAGCTTTACTGAATTGGTGTCTAGGTCTGGGTTTTGATTAGAAACAGCGAGAAGCAGACATTTAATGATGCAGCAGGATTAAAAGAGGATTTAATGATGCTGCAGATCTGTTGCTTTGACAGGAATAAGTGAATTTCACTGCAAAGAGGCCAAAATAATGATATGAGATGATCTCTTTCTGCTGACACCATGAAGTGTGAACTGACTCCAGGCCAGTGCTGGAACTTCATATCATCTCATCTCATATCATGCAGTCTGACTGATCAGATAAAACTAAGGCTTCAAGCTGTTAGAACACAAAATAGCACAAAATAGCACCATACCAAGCCAAGGCCCTCATGCACATAGCTTCCTCTGTGTTTATGTGCCACAGCTAACTGCCTGACATGGCTGCTCTTGATTATGGCCACATCAATTTAGGGGTTTCACAGCAATAATTTTGTAAAATATATTGATTCCCTCTCCCCATATTATTATATTATATAATATTATATTATATATTCCTGACCTATAGTCCCACTTAGCATTGGTTTGGTCCATTTCAGTTCCAGGTTGTAACACTACAAAATGTGGAAATGTTCCAGGGGTGAATACTTATGCATGGTACCGTCTATGTGGTAAAACCATCATTTGGAAAATGTGGTTTATTCATGTGTTGTGTTTTTGCACTCAGAATGTACCTTGCAGATAATCACTGATGTGTTACTGATCACTAAACTGATTATTTTTTCTTCTGGCCCACTTGACATTAGACTAACTGAAGTGTGGCCTGTTACCTAAAATGAGTTTGACACTGCTGCCTTAATATAAAAATTAAAATAAGCTTTTAATGCCACCATGTGTTGAGTTCAGGAAAAACATCTCACTGCTTGGAATAATTGCCTTTATTGATAATTTGTTCCAGCCACCAGGTGGCAGAACTCTATCTATCTATCTCTCTATCTATCTAAAAGCAACTGTGAAATACAAGGATAGACAAATGGAAATAAAAATAAACCCACTCTTTATGTGCTGTACCTAAAAACTGTCAGTTAGCTCCAGTTTAATGATAACAATTTATTGAATAATGTAAGTTTTACTGAGGACATATTGTTTTTGTTGTACTTTTACATTATCACAAGGTCATGGCTCAGCTAGCTAACACTTTAACTTCAACACTTACCTCAAAGGAAAGTCTATTATACCCTCGTAATACAAATACACACACGCACACACACACACCCATTTGCCGGAAGGCTATTTTAAGAGTGTTTTTCATGCTGTTTGTTCAGTCTAAGAGTCACATTTTCAGGTTACACTAAGCCCAGGCGTCATTACTGTGGAATTCCATCTGTAATACTTTTATTATAGCTGAATATTATAGCCTAAGGCTGATTTTTTTAATCAAAGACTGTATTGTAAATGTAATAAAACACACTGACTCACTGTGTGAAAACACATCACCAGGCACAGGGATGGAGTCGAGCTACGCCAACCTTTTTTCATAATTCACAATAATACTTTTTATTGTGTTTATAAAAAATGTGCTAGAGTATGAATTATTAATGCATAAATGCATACATATGATTTCATTTATTTTGGTTTCAGCGTTATATGTGGGGTGGGAGGGGTCATCTACAATGCTGGTGGCCTTATGGATACAGTGGTCATTGTAAGGTCATTGTAAGAGGTGTTGATGGTGGGGATGCCTCTTCAGAATATGATAGAAACATTTTTCTTTCACGTGTAGACAGTAACACTTTAAGGATTCCAGAAATGTATCATGTGTTGGGGAATTTGGTTTTTTTTATGGCTTAGACAAGATGGAAATGCAAAAACTGTTTCCATGTGTTGCCAAAAATTTTCGCATTTGCCATGTGAAATTCTTGCCAAAAGCAGAAGCACAATGCTGGCTGTCGAGCAGAACTAATGAATCTGAACAATGTTCCACGGACGCACTGCGTTACTGAAGCACACAAAGGAGGAAATTCCTCTAAAACACTGAACTGAGACCAGCTTCCTCTGCCCCGACTTATACCACAGGCTACACTGTGTGTTTCATCCATCTGCTGTTCCTTTGTACATAAAGAAAGCTGAATGAAAAATAAATTAAAGCAGGAAATAAAGCATAAAAAGCATAAGTACCACAGTAAAGTTTATTACTCGTGTCTGAGGTACAGCAGGTTTGTGGATAAATAGAAGATGTGATGAAGGGGGGTGGAAACAGAGGGTTCCATGTAGGATCTTGTACGTTCCAGTCTCTCGAACAAGACCTGCTGCTTCTGGGATAGGTTAAAGCAAAAAATGTCCATCACTTCACACTGTTTTTACACATCATCTAGATACAGAACCGTGAGATATAAGACCTTTCCTCTTTAGACTGGCATTAACATGGTCAAACACGACTGACAGTGAGAAAGACTGCTGTAAAAGACGATTAAAATGGAAGTACATGAGTTATACATGATCATATGTATCATATGTATCACATATGGATCATATATAAGTTATATCATCGACCTAAAGACACATTATATGTGAGAAAGCTCTGACCGAAAGTACTGATCTTCAATGAGATCCTCATTAAGGTCCAAGGAGGTCACTGATGCTGAAATCTAGTGATATTTTATGTAAACAGAAAGGAGAATAGTTGCGAAGAATAACATATGTGAGTGTGTATGTGGCTGTATGCGTGTAAAAGAGAGAGAAACATTTGTTTCTTCTAGTTGCCAGAACTAGGCAAAAAAAACTACTAATAGTAACCATACTAATTATTAGAAAAAAAAAAATCAATATCAAATTAATCAATTTCCATTAAATTCTTTGCATAGGAAAATATTTGGGAAAACCAAAAAACAGAAAAACAGATTTGTAAAGCTCAAATTGAGTTTAATTTCCCCACACTCCCAGAGAGAGAGAGAGAGAGAGAGAGAGAGAATAAATGAATGGAAGGAAAAACAGTCACCGGCATACTGAATGAAATGTGGATGTGGAGGAAAATGTAAAATGGAATAAGGTGATTAAAAGGCATTTGAGGGATGAGAACAATGGAAGGAAGAGAGCAAGAGAGAGAGAGCGAGTTATCACAGCACTTTGCCAACAATTACAATTTGTTATTTATTAAAGAATGACTTTTTATCCATTTATAGTTACATTTAATGTTGTGAAAGGTACATAAATTAAGGAGTTGTTATCTTTTTCATTACAGCCTCTTTTTTTTTCTTGCTCTTAAATTTAATAAGACAGAAAAAAAATCTTAAGATTATATTTCCATATTCCCAAATGTTGTTTAGCTTTTTTTAGTTTTGTTTTTTTGAACAACCATTTAAGACTTCATTTCACTCACACACACACACACACACACAACACAAACACCATGTTGTAATAAATCCAGCATAACGATTAATCCACAAGAAATCCATTGGTTTAATGACTGAGCGCATGAAGCGTGGGGTTGACTCAGCGAAACGGACAGATTCAGTTTCAGAAAGAGACAAGTGAGAGAGGGAATTACGATATGACCTTGAGATCACCGTCCACACGTGTTACTTGATCCTCAGACAGATCCTCAGGGGGGTCAGAAGTCAATCAACTGGAGAGGGGGGGATTTTACCATTGTCTAGAGCAAGGTTCCCTTCTTTCTCCTTCATCTATTTCAGTTTTTGTACAGTAGGTGGCCCTGAATGTTTAAATCTTACACTTTGTTGTTATAAAGCTTCTTCATCCTGAGCCTTTGAGCCATTGTTGAATTATACCATGTACTTTACTGCAGTGAAACTGATGTATTTTTTACTTTTTTATAGTCTTTATGTCACGCTGCTATATCACGCAGCTGTCACTCCATAATGATAAGGTTTTGTGTATAGGATGACATTTCTGATGTACGTTTAATGTTCCTCCACCTGCAGCTGTAATTATGTCAGCCTTTTTTAATAGAGCCCAGATTTTAGTATGATAACAGAGGCTTTTTGTTTGACTCTTGAGTAATACAGTGTTGATGAATGTCATCACCGTAGCAACAGCAGAAATCTTGTACTGACAACACACCCACTGCCATTTCAGCAATACTTGAACTATTTAGGTCACTTTAAAAGTTTAAAGGTGTTGAATTACTGCAGAACTACTGCTCTACAGTGCCGTAATTCTGCAGTAATTCAACACCTTTAAACAGGAATTGTTATTGTTCGCCCATGATTTTATAATTTTACTTTTATAAAAAAAACAAAAAAACAAATGAAATCCAAACGCATCAGGCTGGCTTGTTCCAATCTGCACAAATTATTCATATGATCAGGTTCCCAAAGAACTAGCACTGATTAAATATTATAAACTTTAAACGTGCTACAGTTTAAATGTACTGCTTCCAGTCGCTGTAACCTGACGTTCTAAACTCAAAGGTTCTTCATATGGTTCTTTACATAACCTGTATTCGACTTACCTCTGAAGCAGGACATCATAACCACTGTGTTTTCGAGCATCCATGTTTGATTTGTTAGCAAAAATCCAGCTAACTGTGATGAGAGATGTATATTTACCTCCTCAATACAGCATCTTGAGTCAATATTATAGATTTAACAAGCTAATATGTCTGTATGTTGATTAATCTGAAGCAAATACTAGTATCTGCAGCATAACTTATATATAACAGTAAAGAAATGCTAGTTTGTTTACTGTTAAAACTGTAAGTAGCCATGTTGATTTGACGTCACTTGCTGAACTCTGGGTTAAGGAAACCTTTTTTTGAGTAGGAATTTCGAGTTGAGGGGGTAATTTATGCTAGTCGGAGGTCATAGGTTTTAGCTGAGCATACCAATAGTTATAGTCTCAATGAAATGGCTTATTAGCTGTGATTTGATTCTGTACATTGACACACTTCCTTCTTAAACAGGAAGTCAGAATGACATTGTGTTGAAGTGCTTGTCTGATTTACACAACAGCCCTGCCAAATCTAAACAAATCTGAGAGTATTTAGCAAGATATCTAAATATGGAGGACAGAGAACTGATTAACAAGAGTCTTTTACTTACCCTTACTGACGTAGAAGCCCCAATGGTGTATAAAGACGGAATTGTGTTCTCCATCAGTCCGAAGAAGTGACATTCCAGCATTGAACAGCCCAGAGTTGGTAAAAAAGACACAGGCAAAACATGTTTCCTGCTAACAAGCTAATGATCTACTACTGTAGAGCAAGACCCTAATCCAGGGGCAGGACATAGTATATGGTTCTAGAGAGCATTTAATTGTATTATCATGAAGTTGTGCATTGTTATGTATCATCACAATTTTTTATTGTTATCCCAGAAATGATGACTATGAGGTTTAGTCATTAATCATTAATATGGAATGCAAAGGTGGCCAACCTGAGCGTGCGGAACAGTATTAGCGAGTGTGGTTAAAAACAGATAGCACAAGCTGTTGTACTTTGCAAGCACACAAAGCTATGCACGCGCACAGTGAATCAAGCATGCAGAGAAGTTTCCACCTGCAAGTGCATTCTGTTCTGTGGTCACACAGCAGTGACACACACACACATACACACACTTTACTGTTGCTCACTCACAGGCTACACTCTGCTCATGCTTCAAGTTGAATCTTGAGACTTTGGGCGCAGGAATAAGAAGTAAGTTCCCACAGCTGTCATTGCTATGATTGATCACTCTCAACCAATCCCCTTTCTTCCAGCCGCACTTGCGCTTACTATCAATGATACTGTTTAAATGGCATAGATAAACTACTAAACTAAAGGGAGAATATATATATATATTTTTTTTTTCAGATATACACTATATGGGCAAAAGTTTGTGGACACCTGATCATCACATCCATATGTGGTTCTTCCCCAAACTGGTGCCACAAAGTTAGAAGCACACAATTGTATAGAATGTCTTTGTATGCTCTAGCAATACAATTTCCCTTCACTGGAACTTGTTCCAGCATGACAATGCCCCTGTGCACAAAGCAAGGTCATAAAGACATGGTTTTGAAGAGGTTGGTGTGGAAGAACTCGAGTGTCCTGCACAGAACCTTGAACTCAACCGCACTGAACACCTTTGCAATAAACTGGAACTCCGACTGTGTGCCAGACCTCCTCACCCAACATCAGTGCCTGACCTCATTAATGCTCTTGTGGGTGAATGAACACAAATTCCCATAGGCATGCTCCAAAATCTAGTGGAAAGCCTTCCCAGAAGTGTGGAAGTTATTATAACAGCAAAGGTGGACTAAATCCTGAATGAGATGTTCAAAAAGCACATATGGGTGTGATGGTGAGGTGTCCACAAACATTTGGCCATATAGTCTACAACACACAGTCTCTTGTTAGTATCCATGAGACTATGGGACAGGTACAAAAACCCCAAAACATCAGTTGTGCTTTCAGGGGCAGTTAAAGGTCTTTTAGCCTCATAAGAGTGTTCTTTTTCTGTCTTATAGAGAAACACTGTGTTGTAGACTAGGTAGAACTTTTGAAGGTTTCTCAGCAAGAAGTTTCTAGATTCTTTGTAAGAGTGTAAGAGTGTGACTGCAGAAACCCTGAGTGCCACCGAGTCAGTACAACAAAAGATTCAGGAAAGTTAACTGTTGTGTTTTTATTGTGTTTGGGATTGACATTTTGTGTGCACTTGACAATGACGTTGTGCTTTCAGTGAATCCAAAGTTGCTGGATTTGTTTCAGCAGAAGAATAATAATTGCTATTTTTTTAATGATACTCTTTGTAGTCAATTTAAACTGTCCAGTGCTCTGTGTTATAGTTACGGTGATCTTATAGTGACCCAAATCTGTTATTTTTATTCTTACTTAAATTATGAAATGTAATAAGTCCTGATTTTATTCCTGTATGAGCTATTAGAAGGTATTTCCGCTCATGAAAATTCAACACATATTGCTAGACAGACAGCTTTTTAATTGAATTCCTTTTTGCTAGCCTGCAGTATTTATCGTGTCCTCAGCAAAATTCTAAGCACTGGTTCTCCATAATGAAATGCATTATTTGTTTTTCCTGCATCTGTAATAAGAATAGAAATATTGATCCTGGTTGATTTTGGTGTAGACTGCTGTATCGGGTTTTTCAGGCTGAACATCTGAATCTAAATTAAGAGCTTAAAAAAAAAAAACAGGAAACTGAACAGAGAGCATGTGGGTTTTTCTGTTACTGAGTCACAATTTGAGCTGTAAAGTCTCAGCTTCCTGCAAATACAGATAATATCTCTGTACTGAGTATTACGCATGATATCTAATACTTATATAAGTCTTAAGTGTCGATAAAACATTCTCTCTCTCTCTCTCTCTCTCTCTCTCCACATTACACATCGCTTTATCTAATGGACATCTTTTTTTTTTTTTTGTTCATCGTCCTTGAGGAATGTTATCTTACGGAAACCCTGTCTTTAGAGAACAGTTCTTTAACGGGAAGTGACAGATGGATGCCAGGAAGTGACTTTGCATTGTTCTGTGACCTGACAGTGTTAATTGTTGGTGCCTGTTAATGAGCAGTACCTGATATTGACTCAGTTTCTGTGTGTTTCTCCGTTGCTTTAGGTCACAGTGTCATGATGCTCACAGGAAACAGGAAACAGGAAGTGGGCCAAGGCAGTAGCACCTGTGGTTCTTCTGTGAGCAATAATCAGAGACCGGATTAGTGAAGGCTTTTCCCCTGATTCCCTTCTCAGATACAGATTTCCTTCTATTCCCCTCCATTTGGGTTGGAAGATCTTGCCTACTTTCTGAGGAGTAAAGCATGTTCACACTGAGCAGCTCCGGGATCAAACTTTATTTTAAATTCATGAGTATAGGACTTACACACTGCCCTGGATTCTTAATTGAATGTCTGTTCTTAATTTTTTTAATTTATGGATTTATGTTTGTTCATTGTTTAATGTTTTTTCGTTATTTTCATGAATACTATATTTCTTGTGTAAATTTACTAATAAAACTGTTGGTATCCAGCTTGATAAATGAGACCCATTGTTTTTCAGACTTCACATGTAACTGCAGACTTAAGTGCTATTCAGCAAGTTATGCATGATGTACACAGGGTGGAGTTTGTCTGAAACAGAGGCATGTCTCAGTTCTATGCGATTTTGAACTTGAACTTAAGCTCATTTTTCTTGCGTGATATTGACTCAAGCAAGGAGCACTATTCAATCCAGTGCCTCTGTCTGGCAGTTTTATGTAAACACAACCTAAGGCCAATATTAAATACATAAATATTACACTATTAATTAATAGCATCATCCTGTTAGAGTTTTTTTTTCACATGGTGGACATCAGAGGAGACACGTGATAATCAAAGACATTGCTTGAGGACTGAATTTTTAATGGATAAATTTAATAATAAAGTGAGCTGTAAGCATATCAGATGAGTTCTCAGTCAGCTGATCCTTCAAACTGTGGGCATGTTTTCTTTACAGGAGAACAAAACAAAAACTATGGCATTTTCAAATTAGCAAATTAAAAAATGTGATAAAATCACCTACATCCTGCATATACATTACAATTTCATGATCACAATTTAGCATCTTGTGGCTTAAAGTTAGCACACAACAAACTGTTGGAGATTTGTCACTCAGTTTGTTTTTTTAAATGAAATCACTAAGGGCTGGGGGGTTGGCATGCAGTGTTTAGGTCAGGCTACTGGAGTAAATCACTGATGATAGACAAGAAAAAAAAAGATAATGCATCTCATATTTGTATCTGGATTTGTATTTGTTTAAAACATGTCATCTGTTCATTCCACACACACTATCTGGCTTTGCTGTTAGTGATCGTGGAGTGTGTCATAAGTGTTATTGGACTGCTAATGGCTTTAACACACTCACTGTCTTACTCTGAATGTAAGAAGAGGGGCAATTACTTTATCCTACACCTCACTGAAGTAAGGACAAACCTCCACACACTGACCTGATCATACACACTGCCAACACGGTCTACAAACCTGAAAATAATATGTGTCAAGTTGAAATATTATAAGTATAATGCTTCCAGGAACTGTATTTCTCAGTGTGCTTTGTGTGCTTTGTGTGTGTGTGTGTGTGTGTGTGATAAGGCTCTCAGCCAAGATTCATCATCAGGATTCAGTAAATGACTATTATTTTTAGCCATTATTTGAATCACACTTCCCCGTTCTCACATACGATTTAAAAATAAGCTGAATACAGAGTATGAGGCATGAGATCATATGCACCAGGCCTGTTCAAATAATATCTAAAAATGATAAATATTACATAAAATATAATATATAGCAAAAATATAAATATTACACCTCTAGTCTTTAAGTTTATAAAGTATACAATAATAGTATATAACCTATGTAAGCTTTTTCAGTGAGAATTTTGAGGTATTACTGCATAGCTATTTTAGAATATGCTCTGTTTGTATGTAAAGACGGAAAGACATTTAGACAGATTTCTTTTTCAAAGCTTTGAATGCCCCATTCCCTCTCTCTCTGTCTCTCTGTCTCTCTTCTCTCTCTCTCTCTCTCTCTCTCTCTCACACACACACACGCACACACACATCTGAATATAATTTAGTGTATGTTGTGATATGTAGCAGTGTAAGTGACTCAGAATCTGCAGGACAGACACACAAAAGATGATAAGTCACTCTGTGTGTGTGTGTGTGTGTGTGTGTGTTTTATCCACCTGGTTTTATGAGAATTTGCTCGTGAGAAAGCATTAGACAACAACCATGACGTCTTCTGTGGTTTTGAGTGTGTGTGTGTGTGTGTGTATGTGTGTGTTTTAAAACCAGATGTTATCATTGTGTTGTATCATCCTTCCTGGTGTTTACTTGTGTTCTTCTCACTCTGTTTCGACATGTCATTCTTGCTGTCATCACCTTTGCTCGCTGAATAAAACATGCCTCTGTATAGTCAGCTCTAGAAGTATTGGCATCCTTGGTAAAGATGAAAAAAAGTTATGTCTTTGTATAAATCTAACTTTGAATTGAAGTAAATTTAAGAAATTTTTTTTTTAAATATTTTAAAAATTAGATTAGATTAGATAGTGTTGCCACCTGACAGCTCCAGGGTTCCAAGTTTCATCCTGAGCTGTGCGGAGTTTCGCATGTTCTCCCTGTGACTAAGGGGCTTTTCTCCAGGTTCTCTGGTTTCCTCCCACCTTCCTAGAACATTCAGGTAGGTGGATTGGTAGCATTAATTGCCCCTAGGTATGAAGAAGTGTGTGAAATGTGTCGGTGCCATGCAATGATCTGGCGTCCTCTCCAGGGTGTATTCTCACATCTACTGTCCCCAGGATAGACTCCAAAACCACAGAGACCCTGACCAGGATAAAGCTCTCACTGAAGATGTTTTAACGACTGTTATAGTCAGTAATATTAATACATCCTCATGTTCAGATCTTTATCATTTGTATGTCAGATTAAATACATAAGGAGCACTAATGCTGTTATAGGAAAATAATCAGTGGTGTGATGAAGCAGCGCTACTGTTAACCAGCCTGAAGTTCATTATTTTCGTATAACAGCACATCCCTAAATGTTTTTATTCTTCGTATACAGCTTATACCAATTTGCCAACAATTACATTTTTCATTCATTAAAGAATGACACATCATGCTTTTTATCCGTTTATTGTTATATTTAATGTTGTGGAACCTCGGTGAAACAAGTTAGTTCCTGTTATTACTTACATTATAACATAAAACAGCATACCTTCACCAGCCTCTCTTTTTTCTTTCTCCAAGAAATTAGTTGGACTCAAATAAAACGCAGCTTGTCATGTTACAGAGAAACTGCAAAGCGTAAACCTCAGACTTTTCCAATGTCTGAAAACTTCAAGTTACAGCTTTACCTCAGACTGTTACAAAGCACTGACACTGTAGAGTATTTCCATAAATGTTAAATAAGCATCTCCTAACAGAAAACTTCACCATATCAACAATTTCACATTTTTCTTTCTTTATGCTATAATAGTCCCTGTGAATGAGTTGTTACTATAGAAACAACAACATATTAGAACAATAATTTTATTAAAACAACCTGTGATTTGTAGCTGCGCTATTGTCAGAGATGAGGTTATAGAAAATTTATCAAGCCTTTCTGATTTGGGAATTCAACACCTCTGTGGTATAGTAAATCCAGTAAGTAAATCCATTAGAAATGTGACTAAAAGCATAAAGCAAGATTTTGATATTATCCTTACAAAAATTTTTAAGTTTCTTCTTGAATGTTTGCCAACCAGTCGAGACATTTTTCATATACTTCATTTTCCTGAACCTAAAAATATCCTTTCTGTCATCTTTGTTTTCCTTTTTTTTAACCTTAAACTCAATATGAGAACCAAAATATTCAGAATTATGATCTATATTTAAGGAAATTAAAGCATTTTTTGTGAGTTCTTTATTAACTAATGTTAGATGCATTCTTTACGTAGAGTAATGCCATTATTCTTTAGTCCAGCTAAACATAATGTTTGGGAGTCAATTTATGTGTTCACATGTTTATGAAAAGAGTTCACATGAACGGTTCATTCTTTCGATATTCTTTGCTTCAGAAGCCTAAACTTTCTTCACAAGTTGTGATACAACGTTGCTGTTTTCCAGTATGGTGATTCAGAACCCATGGTAGCTGTGTTAGAGATTTATGCTAAGTGTAATTTTAGTCATATGGATTTTCTCACTTATTTATCAACATATATGAGGGAAATGTTGATGTTCCAGATGATTCTGGCTCATTTTCACTCTCACCGTGTCTTTACCTGTCAGTATAAAAGGCTTAAAGTCTGAATGCTAGCTAGTGAAATCATAAGCTTCAGTCATTAGCTAGTTAATGCTCTGTGTCCATGTTTCTTAGCAACAATGGTCTCATGACTTGTGTGTTTTCATGTCAAAAGCATGTTCAAGGTTTTGATTTTGATGCACTAATAACTTATTAATACATAGTGCATGTAAATTTAAGCTTATGACAAAGTATCTTTGCTCCACCAGACCTGTATATAAATATAAGCATCATACATTTATATTCGATATGTACAGAAAGTCCAGCTTATTAAGGATCTGTAAGTTATACAATCAACCGTGAATGACAAGTGTGTGTTTTCGCTTTTCTCATGCTGTAACAGAGGACACACTGTTCACAAAGCCCTCCCTATTACAGTTAAGTCTCTCAAAATATTGCTTAAACACATTAGTTCATAATCAGTGTGATCAGGAGCCTGCTACAGCCTGTTCTAGTGAATGAGAGGTGGTGTGTGTGTGTGGGTGTGGGTGTGTGTTTGGTGTTTTGCACTGAAACTATGAGGCTAATGTAGCTAAAGTCTCAGTGTCTTCTTTAAAAATAAAGATAGCTATAGCTAACTAGCTCCACTAACCATGTAACCACTACATGCTTAAATTAACTTGTATTTTCCACTAGCAACTACATTTCAATACAACATGCACACACATTATGATTTAGTGACCTCAATTTAGCAACTAGTGTCTTCGTTAATTTGTATGCACAATTACCTGTTGGTACACAACACAATAAGCTAAATAATAGGATGTGCTGGATCAAGTGCTATTTTATAAGCTGCCGACTAATAAGGGTGGAAACCTCATTATTTATTCATGAAGTTTAGTAGTCTTTTCAGTGAGTTGAAAGCAGGACAGGCAACTGGAGGAGGGAAATGACTGCTAATCCTTTGCAATCATAACACATCCACATTGTAGGCTAATACACACAAACACACAAGCACACACTACAGCTAATAAGCTAGTTGAGCATAGCTCTACTCAAAAAAAACAACAAAATGTCTGATCACATATTAAGATTTGCAATTTGATTTACTGCAGTGGTGTTTTACAACAAGTGTGAAGGAAGTATCTGAATATCTTAGCACGTGGTTACAGAACAGAGTTTGGGTGACACAGACTTCCATTACTTGCTAGCTACATTAGCATAATAGCAAAGATTTAGCCTCATAACTAAATACGCAAACAACACAAACCGATATACCTGATTAGCTACATTTGGGGGATTTTTTCTTCTTACCAAACTATTTCTTTAACACCAACAGCTGGGAAAGAGCTCTGAAACTGACACCCACCTCTTTCTCACACACACACACACACACACACACACACACACACACACACTGCAGTTTGCCCCCCTTTGCTCTTGAAATCATGTTTCACACCCATAGGCATACAGTTACACACTAAACCTGCTCTCCATGGACATCAATAACCTCAGTGTGTGTGTGCAAAAAGCATCTTATCTTTCTAGAGATTTCCTCCCTTAGTGGCGCCTCAGATATCTGCATGACTGTAAATACCACTGGTAATAGTGTGTGTGTGTATGTGTGTGTATAGAGAGAGAGAGAGGAATTTCAGGATATGTTTTGTCCATCATCTTGCACAAACACAGCAGGACTCTGAACTCTAATCTCTACCTTTTGGTGACATATGTGTGTGTGTGTGTGTGTGTGTGTTTAGGGAGGAGGAGCACACATATGGAGTGCAGTGCACATAATAATATTGTTACAGAAGTTAGGAGAAGTAGTGTGAAATTATTTTGGCTGTGTCCCAAATATTAGTGTTTGTGAAGTGTTCTTGTTAGCATTATATAGTTTCATCATACTATTCATACAATGTCATGTGTATTTATGTAAATTCACATGTGCATGTCATTTCAGATCATAACGTGATGAAATATAAGGTACATGTACATTATATGAAATATTATGTCACATAATGTACATAACATTTTGTTTTACTAGTGTGTGATTTTTCTATAATGGAATCAAATGGAATATCTAGATAATAATAACTGCTTTTGGCGAGACACTCAAAAGTGGAAATTCACAGCATATAGAAGTTGTGTGATTTTACTGGATTTCTATGAGGTTTACACTTCAGTTACACACGTGTGAAAAAAAAAGAGAAAAACCATTATCTCCTCAATATGAGCGAGTGAATCCCTCAAACACTGACAAACCACACAATTCTTTAATATTTTGGAGAGTTTTAAATATTTTTGGATGATTGAATGGTTTGTGTTATTTTATTTCTACCTTCTTTATTAAAGCAATATGCAGTTCATTTTAAACATTGACAGTTTAGTGTCTTTTCACTGCAGTATGCAAAAGACTTAACGGTACACAAACATGTCAAAAAGGAAGCACTGGTACTTATTTTTATTCCACTTCGACCACTGGCTCTAACATTTCCTTTTACTGAGCTTCCCTTTTGAAACTGGATCCTTTTAGAAAAAAAAAGACCTTGAAGTTCCTGTGTGCTGCATTCCTTAGAACATTCAAGCCAAAGATGCTTTATAGTCACAAGTCTGTATATAATAGTCATTCACGAAAGATTCATAATTAGAATATGGAGTGAGTAATATGGACACCAATATGACCGGATATCTAGGGAATAAAATACAAAAAATAGGTTTGGAGATATTCTTGTTCTAACTTTATAGTTTGCCTCCAGGAAAATTATATATTTTTTGCAAATTCGTCCTGCACTAGTCTTATGTTCGTCCAATTAAATGCTCTTTAGAATATATGCCCCACCCCTGGGGCCTGTCTTGCTCTATAGTAGCAGGTCATTAGCAGTAAATATGGTTTTTCTATATGGTGGAATTAGTGCAAGTTGGCAGTTTCGTGACACGTACTTTTACCAACTTGGGGCTGTTCATTGCCCAAATTTTGCTACCTCAGACTGATGGAGAACACGATTCCGTCAGGGTGTCTCCATCAGTAAAAGTAAGTAATATCATTTTATCTACCACTCTGATATGTCAGATGTTTCCCAGTGATGACCCTGCAACTCTCTGTAAGCTCTGCTATAAGTACAGCTGATGGTCAACCTCATCTCAAGTATACAGCATAACTCCAAAAACACACACATCCCGTCATCTAGGATATCATCCTGGTTAAAACAGAAAGTCATGGATGAAGACAGCGGTGAGAAATCTTCCACAGTTGAAAACGTCTCTCATGAAATGTTTCACTGTTCGCCATATTTACTTAGTTCATTAAGCTACTGTGAGGTTTGTTTAGATTCAGCGTGGGTGTGGTGTATCTCAAACACTATTGGCCATTGGCTCTATTGGCTCTATTGGTCTCATGGGGGCCTTAATGTTGTCATTAACGCTGTGAGCACTAATTCCACCCCTCAGTGCCATTTTAACCATTTATAGCTTTACACATGGACTAGAGCAGCAACTCTACTAATACTGATTTACAACCCTGACCACATTCATGTCCCTTATTCTAACACTTCCCCTAAGTCCACTTCCCCTTGAACAAATCTTCTCAGTCATCCCAAGAACAGTTCTGTATCAGCTTGAGTCAAGTGTATTAGATGGGTATTATAGGAGTGCGAGATGAGGGATCATGTTGACATCACTGCAGTACAGTGGCCCATAAGTTCAAAACACATTAGCACCTAACACATCTATCTATCTATCTATCTATCTATCTGTTAATCAGCTTTAACATTATCCCTGACTTTCTCCTGCTTTTATCTTTTTTTCTTAAACACGTGACTCTGCACACTCATCCCTCACTCTGAGAGCAAAGAAAAGGAAAGGTAGACTTACTGAATTATTAACTCCAAAGGTCAAAGGTCAGAGTGCTATGTCAAAAGAACATCTAACAAAGAAAGTGCTGATGAGAAAAAGCAGGTTTTAAGCTCATGAAAGAAAAGTGTATGAACAAAGAAACCAAATTCATTTGTGTGAAGTGTTATATCAGGTTGTCCCTGCAGGATAAACCTGTAAATGTTTTTACATTTTGCAGTGATACGTTTTAAATATGGAAATAAGAAATGGAAGGAAAACTTTTCTCTTTAGCATTCAAATTTCCAGATGACCTCAACATCATCTCTGCAACTTACGTTTAAAATTTAAATAAATCAGTGGGAAAATGAGATTTGAGACTCTGATACTGTAATCCCACTGATTAATGTGAACTAGTTTACATTAGCTAGCAGTTAGCTAACCACCTAAGCTAGCTAATGTTGTTAATATTAGGTAATTAGCAATGAAAAGAGGACATGGAGGGTTTCCATATTTGCATATTTATGTATTTTAATAGATCCAAGTATTTTCATTGAGGCTAATTGTTCAGAGCTCTTTCTGAACATTTTAATAATTTTTTAGGCTATTAAAACATGCTGTAATAAATCATTCAACAAAAACTCTGACCTTAGCATGAAAAGTGTCGTGTTAAAAATTGTTACTAACCATTACAATTAATTAATTTTCCCAGAACAGAACAAAGGTTTTGGATCCAAGCATCCAAAGTCATGCAAATATACTAAAACTTGGCATGTCAGACTGTATGTCATGTGTTTTTTTTCCTGAATGAAGGAACATGCCCAGTCAAAAACACAGAGTGAAATGAGGAGGAGGAGCAGTGCATGCTTTCTCACTGACTTTCCCACGTCTCTGTGTCTCCTGAAGTCTTTATCAGTGGCATCAGACATGCTGAAGCACGTTCTATATTTTCCTTTTTCACAACAGCTTTTGCAGAACCTCCTGGTACTTTCCATATGAATGTATCCCAGTTTTCCAAAAGTGAGTTTCTGCAAATCGGAGTGGTCATGTTTTTCTGAATAAGAAGGCATCGACCAACACATGTCAAACCACACACACACACTTGTCTTATTATCTTTTAAGGACCTTTCACTCATCTTCAGTAACTGCTTTATCCTGGTCAGGGCCACGGTGGATTCAGAGCTTATCCCAGAAACATTGGGCACAAGGTGAGAGACACTAATCCATCACAGGGCACCACGAACACACACATTCACACACAAACACATATTACCACAGTCATTCACACTTAGGGGCAATTTAGCATAGCCAGACCATCCCTGGAGCTGTGAGGCGGCAGCGCTACCCACTGTGCCACCAGGGTGGGGACCTTCCTCTGACATAATTATTAATGCAGCAAATCAGTGCTATGCTATAATATAAATCTAACCTTAACCATAACCTCAGTAACTAACCTTAAGCTCAGTACCCAACCTTAACCTTAACCTCAGTAAGCAAAATGAAGTGTTTTGGCTCTTTTGCTTTTCAAATAAAAGGTTTCCTCGTGGGGACCAGCCAGCTGAAGATTGAAAATTTAAAGACTGGAAAAAGACCAGGTGATTTTTTTTCCCTAATCTTCAACTGTCCAGTTTGGTTGAGCCTGTTGCCCATGATAGCCTCAGATTCTTGTTCTCAGCTGACAGGAGTGGAACTCAGTGTGATCTTCTGCTGTTGTAGCCCATCCACCTCAAGGTTCATGTTTTGTGCATACTGAGATGCTTTTCTGCTCACCACGGTTGTAAAGAGTGATTATTTAAGTTACTATAGTCTCCCTGAGAGCTTGACCAATCTGGCCATTCTCCTCTGACCTCTCTTATCAACAAGGAGTTTCCACACACAGAACTGTCGCTCACTCAAAAACAAATTTTTTGTTTTTCGCACCATTCTGTGTAAACACGAGAGACTGTTGTGTGTGAAATTCCCAGGAGATCAACAGTTTATGAAATACTCAAACCAGCCTATCTGGTACAAACATCCATGCCATGATCAAAGTCACAGAGATCACATTTCTGATGTTTGATGTGAACATTAGCTGAAGACCTGTAGCTGCCTGATTTTTTGCATTACGCTGCTGCCACATGACTGGCTGATTAAATAACTGCATGAATGTGCAGGTGTACAGGTGTTCGTAATAAAGTGGACAGTGTGTGTGTGTGTGTGTGTGTGTGTGTGTGTGTGGAGAAAACAGCAGCTCCAATCTGGCAACATGTCCCCCCTGCGGATTTGTTAACCACACCCCTTTCCCTCTTGGCCCCGCCCCTCTGCTCGCGGTCTCTTCAGTCTGACTGATCCTGCAGTGGCTGTAACACATCAAAGAGGGCTCGCGTGCTTCACATTGTCTCTCCCGCTGCAACCTGTCGCGTGAGGATTTTCAAACACGAAACAGAAAACCGTTAAGGATTTAAACTGTAACGGAAATAAATTAACGTTAAGGATTTAAATTGTAACGGAAATCCGGTGGAGGCTGTGAGTGGTGTGGAGAGACCCCGCGCGCTGTTTAACTGAGGTAAAGCCAGGCTGTTTAATGTCTACCATCAAAATAACACCCCTCAAACCTGTCACGCGCGTTTGCCGTGTTTTTGGTGTTGTTTTGATTTGTTTTGTTTTCCAAACCGGATGTAGTTCTTTGTTTTGTTTTTTTTTAACACCATACAGGGAATATCACGTTAAACCATTAACATTCCTTTGAGTTATGAAGTCCTCTGTGAGAAAAATGTGTTTTTTCTGTTCGAGTTTATAAATTAATTAAAGTTTTTAATGAAATGAAATGGGTCGCTGTTAGAAAATCCTGAAAGCATGTAGAGCACAGAAGGGTGTAGGGGTAATTTCATTCTCACACCCTACTCAGTAAACTTACTCGAGGTGGAGTAGGAAGCTGAAAATCGCATGGCTCCCTGCTGAACATGTGCACTAATGCAGGAAACTCATTCTCAAATGACATCTAGTGCACTGCATATGGCGTAGGAGCCATTATCTCCCACCACATGTAGTAAACTTTTCAGGGAGCTGAATGTCGCCTGGCTGCCTATTGAACATATATTTTTGAACAGATGTAGTGTTCTTGTATACAGTAGGGAGTACCTAATCCCAAATATCATACTTAATATCAACTATAAAGTGCACTACACACATTAAAGAACCCATTTGATAATATCACAAACCTCTGTGAGGTGAAAGAGGAACCTAAACCTTGCTCCATACTACATAAGAGCTTTTACTTCTTCATACCCTGTGTATAGTGCACTATATAAGGTGTAGGAACCATTATTTCCCCAGTGCCAGTGTTTGTACACAGCCTGTGTAGGGAGGGAGCTGACTGCTAAATGGTTCCCCTTTTGTTAATATAGTGCTAAGGATGGAAGTTGGAGACCTTATTTCATGTAGTGCGGTTATCAGGTGTGGGTGAAATGAATGACACTTTCAGAGAAACTGCAGAGGAACTGGACTAAAGCAGAACTCCTGTTCCTGTACGAGTTCCTGTTTCTGCAGGAACCATACCGGTTATTGTCTCTACAGGAAATGATGCAGAAGTGTGTAATGGTGACATCTTTTCCTCTACCCTTTTTCCACTGATATGAAACTGGAGCTGCTCAGGAACCCAGGAAACACTTTTTGAGCACTGCCTTAATTATCATGTGGATTAGCAATTTAGTAGATCTGCTTAACAGAACCAGCTAGCTAGATAATGATAACCAAAATATGTATTTTTAATGACAATATGTGGTTAGCGTTACACAGAGACGAGGTCATGGAAATAGCTAAACATTAAACTGCTACATAGCTAGCTTTATAGTCAGTTAAGTATTAAATAAAATAAAGTAATAAATAAGGTGGTGTGAGTCTGAGAAGCTTTACTGCAGGATATTAACATCACCTAAACTACCGAGATGAACACCAGAAGTTTGATTTTGTGCCAATGGTGTCAGGAGAGACTGCAGTAGATGAGAATTTAGCTTTCTTTTCTTGAACATGGGAACAATTTCTGTAATGCAGAAGTTATGAGTCATTTACTATTTAGACCCATATATTCATAGTTGTATGAATCGGCTGATATGAGTCGGTGACTTAAATCCAAAGACTTGGCATCAGGGAATTAATGCAGGGAAATTCCTCATATTCAGAGTCAGGTTATGCAGCTGCTTGAACTGGTCTTTTGGGCTATTAAAATCACCTGTGTATAGTTCACGTCTCCGAGGTTGCCAGACTTTCACTGAAGAGATGTATCTGAGACGAGGCTCTTCCATAGTGTCTAGACTGTTGCCTTTGAACACAAGCATTTTCCTTTAAGCCTGCCCCAACACCCCCCCCCCTCCCCCCAATGAAATAGCATTTTAAACTAAAAGCTAAAAATGAAAAATAAAAATTACTAATACAACAATATATGAATGAGAAGATGAGAGAACAAATCTAATAGGAGTCTAATATACTGCCACTATAATGCTGCATGAATAGTCCTAGTAGTAATGATTACATTAATCACTGCAGCTATGGTTTAACTGAACAACCTCATTATTCAGCAGCTTATAAAGTTGCATTTGATTCAGCAAATTCTATTATTTTGCATTTTATTAAATTTTTTTTTTTTGGAAATATCATGCTTGTGTACACAACTTAATGAAGCCACAAGAAACTAAATCAGGTCATGAGGCCGTAATACGCACATGGAGCAAAGGCTATTTTATTGTGCTTTAAATTTGCTATTTGATTTGTTGAATTAATAAAATAACCCAAGTTTTTTTTTGGAAATTTGATGCCCTCTCCTGTAATGAAAACATGCCCACAGTTTGAAGGATAAGCTCACCAAGCACACATCTGCTATGCTTACAGCTTGCTTCATAATTTTAACAGTTAAAATTAAAATCAGTGATTGAATAAGCAGTGTCTCTGTTTAAGATGTATCTCCTCTGATGTCCTAGGTATAGGAAAAAACCTTTTAATTGACTTTAAAGTGACAATACTGTTAATTAATTAATTACATCATATTTAATAGTACCATTGCCTCTGGCTTGCTCATTAGGGATAAATTCACACATTTACAATTTACACTTGTACAATTGAGCGTATTTATTTCTGTAAAGCTGCTTTGTGACAATGTCCATTAAAAGTTAAAAGCGCTATACAAATAAAATTGAATTGAATATTTATGTATTTAATATTGGTCTTGAAAGGCGTTCCACAGTATTTTGAACATATTTACATCCCAAAACATAACTTTCAGCATGACCCATTGTGGTTACATCAAACTGTCGGTTCAAGGAGTTCAAGGTCAGAATTGAGACCCACCTTTATTTTAGACAAACTCCACCCCTTATACGTAACTCTCAAGTAACTACTGAATAGCGCTTAAGTCCTTCGTTACACCCGAGGTCTGAATAACAAGAAGCGCGTTTACAGTATTAAACCCTCGCTATACTCACTTAACTATGCATACAGCTGTGTACGCATTATAGGCTCAAAATCTATATAACTGAAAAGATTGGAATCGGTGCTTTACATGAAAATAAAGTCTGTTTTTTTTGTTTTAGATACAGGTCTGTATTGATTTGAATATGCTGTGTTTGAGGTGTAGCGCTGTAGGATGCTGATGTGCAGATGATTGCAGAATAAAGCTGCACTTCATCACTGCATTGTAGAAGTGAAGAGCAGAAGTGTGTTTAGTGAATAAAATAATGAGTGTTGACTAAAATGACAGGTGATTACACATAGATCCTGGCTGTTACTGTGCGCGCGCGCACACACACACACAGCCTTGGTGAGTGGTTAAGTGAAACCCACTCTGACGCTGTAACTCAAGCTGCGTCTTTGTCTCGTCTTGTTGGTTATTGACGTGTTGGACCTGTAGGCCTGGAGTCTTAACGTCAGGATGTTCAGCTGCATTCCTCTCCGTCTCCTGAACAAACACCGTCTCAGCCCTCAGGGACAGATTTCCTTATGAATAGGACTCGCTTTAACAGAATGTTTAATAATGCAGTATCGTAAATAAGGGAAGATATTTTCACTGTGCATGATGCATCTCTGAATATTTTAACAGGAACACATTCAAATGTGGGCTTTTAGCCTGGAGTGGATAATATGACTGAAATATAAACTGTTCTCTATGTTGTTAAAAAATCTCCATGATGCAGATCACAATATTTAAACTGGAAGAACTGGTAAAGCAAAAACCTAATATTATGTTTTAATCAAGCTAAAATACAACCAGTTAAAATGTGATTTTTTCCCCCTGTTATAATGGACACCAAATCAGCTAGATTTCTGCTGTTTCTCAGCTCAAATTGCTAATCGTTAGTTGATAGTAGGCATTTCTGATTTGAATTTTCAGCAGGTTGCCACTGTGTTGCTGCTTTGTGTGTGTGTGTGTGTGTGTGTGTGTGTGTGTGTGTCTGAGTGATTTCTTTTTCTGTGCAGACTGATGTGTACTGACTCGTATGGCGATAAGGTATTGATCTTGTGATATATGAATACAATTATACACTTTTCTGACTATAATATTGATCATCAGGTGTCAGTTCTTTTATAAAAGCATCATTAGTGAATGAGACATGTAACTGGTTGGATACAAAACTCTGTGTACTAGTTACAGTTTCATGCTTAGTCATGGTATATGACTGGTCAGTTACCTCACTACTGACTTTTTCAAAATACAGATCAAAATGCATTTTTGTCTATTACTGTCTGTTTTTTCTACCCAATCACATTCTCTACTCCAATGGTTCTCATCCCTTTTGTGTCTGACTGCGACTCCCCAAAAATTTCACACCCCCTCCCTCTGGACTCGCCCTGAATCACGCTACAGCAGCTCTGTTTCTCAGCACACTGTGCTGAAAACTCTTTAATCGACTGCTGCGGTAAGCATGTTATATTGCTATCTCTGCTGCTCCGAGCATGTTTTCAACTTTCATATATGCTATCATGTATGAAATGATATCAAAAGTTCACAGAAGTACATGGCATTGCTGACCAGAACTAACCAAACAACGCTCGAATTTTTTGGCTCAGCACCGCTGAACACTGCTGTGCTAGTTACATTTTTTTATTTTTTTTTGTCTCAACAGAAACAATGGGCCTCATTTATCAAGGAACGGATCTTTCGTGCGAGCGTTTTGCAAAAGAAATTTGTTGTCCATTAAAATCCTGTAAATTCAGAAAAACGTTCGTATTCTATTCCTGGTCCTGAGTGTGTGTGTGTAAATTTACACATGAGAAGATTAACTCATTTAAACCTCGACTTCAGATCATATAATTTGCATGGATTACTGCACTTTTATATATGGATTATACTGATGAGTTTAAATAGCTTATTTAGCGAACACCCTTATCCAGAGCGACTTATAGAAGTGCTTTGGAGTCTCTATCAAAAACACATCATCATGCTAGTTCACTAGGTCACGGACTAAGAATACCATCAAGAAAATATTGTGAAAGCCAGTTTTTTTTTTTTTTTTTTTTTTTTTTTTAATATTAGTGGCATTAATTTAAGAATATTAAAAAAAATTAAAAATGAGTCAACACAAACCCAAAAATTAAGATACATAAAACTTTTACTGGCTTGTAGTGAGTCAAAATAACTTCCACTTCTACCTTTCAGGCTTTTCTCTGTTCATTTCATTCTCTTAGCTGTCTGTGTGCTTGAATTTTTATGGAGATTTGTGGGCGTCACTACATGTAAATTGAGCTGTGACATACGCTTTGCACATTTCGCGTGATTAATGCACATATGTACAAAGAAAATCAGAAAATCCAACTTTTGTAAGTCTGGTGGAAAATTTTACTTTGGTTTGGCTTATGCAAACATTTACACACACAACTTTACTAAAGATTGATAATATTCAGACACCAAGAACGAAAAGTCGCTCTCAATAGATATCTACTGAAAAATAGCTCTATCTATTGATAAGAACGAAGTTAGGGGATTTTATCATTTTGTTTCCTTTTGATTTGTTATATGTAAAAGCATGTGCAAAGACACTTTTCTACAAAGTATTTGTAATAAATGTCATTTTCACCACTGCTCTGTTTGCTTTTAAATGGTTGATTAATACCCTGATATGGTGAAACCATGACATTTATAGAATACGGTATCATACCGTGAAACTTTCAAACCGGAACACCAGTGGTTTTATTTTCACAAATTGTTTTCATAAAATTGCTTCACTGCTTTGTTTACCGAAAGCTCAGTAAAACTAGATGTTTTGATGTATACAGTCTATCGAGATGACTTAAAGTATTGCAGTATGAGATTCTGGTCTCCCACATCCAGTCTGTATTTATTTAACAACAGTCAATAAACACAGGATTTTCACAACCAAGCTAAAAACTGCTATAATTATCAAGTAACAAGACACTGACACATATAGTGGAGTTCACACACTCATTTGAGTTAACTGGTTTAACTTTACACTGTGTTACTGACTAGTGTGCTCATCACACACACCATCTCCCTGACACAACTGTTTAAAAATTTTATGTCTGGTATATCTGGAGCAAAATGTTTCAATCAGGGACAATTAGTTTCTTGACAAGTATAAGAAGAATCAGAAAAAGACAGCTGTTTCACAGTTTGTGTCCTGAATCCAATCATCATCTCATTGCTTAATTTTATCATATCGCATTACTTCTCTCTGACCCAGTGTGTGACTCACGACTCAAATACAACCTCAAATACAAAATCAGACCTGTGTTCTGTGCTGCTGGAAAAAAAAATAGTACCACAACAGCACAAAGCTTTTCTGTGTTTGTGTAATGCTAAACACTGTATGCTAGATTGTCGTTAATGAGGTCGCTAATGTTTAGCTGAACACTACAGTGTGACAAGATGACTTTCCACAGTAATGAACCCCTACTTCAACTCGTATCCAGTACGTAGTAACTCATAATTTAATGTAGGCTCCTTTCTGTGGCCTCATTTTTAGTCATGGATAATAAACTTTAATAAACTTCAATGTTTTAGTTAGCATTCAATCAATGATCAGTTAATACAGGTGTTAACATTTATCATTAACGTAATCATTAACATGATTGTTAATAAGCAGTACAGATGCAGTTTAAAAACATTTCTTTCCTATAGGAGCATGATTTATTTATTCTTACACCACAGCAATTTGCCGTTATTTCTTCATTAAAAAATGACACGTCATACCCTTTATCCGTTTATAGTTATAATCATACCCTCACCAGCCTCTCTTTTGACTCTCTTTTGAAGTTAATATGACAAAAAAAAAAAAAAAAGTGTAAACTCCTCTGTCCTGAAGACTTTCCCATGTCGGAAGACCTAAAGTTATAGTTTTATCTCTGACTGTTACTCAGTGCTGAGACTGGTGACTTGTTCCATAAATGTTAAATAAACATCTCCTTGCAAAAAATTTCACCATATAAACAATTACACACTTTTTAATTATGTTTATGTGGGGCGTCCCTGTGAATTAGCAGTAGAAATTATAATGTATTAGAACAAGCACATTAATGTAAATCTGTAATTTGCAGTCATACTGTTGTCAGAGTTGCTGTTATCGAAAATTAATCAACACCAAACAAAATCCAGAATTCAGCAGTGCTGTGAGATAAACAGTTGTAATGAACTGAAGCTGAATATAAAGTGTTATCAACGTGTGTCACGTGACAGAAACCCCACTGCGAGCAAGCGATTGAGTTTCTCTGGTTATCGGGTTGCTCTGTGTGTGTGTGTGTGTGTGTGTGTGTGTGTGTAATGGGTGGAGTTGCCTAACAACCTGACTTCCCATGATGAAACTAAAAGCAGGACAAAGGTGAAGATTTGGCCCTTTTTTAGCCTCCTAAAGCACAGGGCTGTGTGGATATGCGTCAGTACAACACGATACCACAATTATAAAACATAAAATAAATTTCATTTCATTGTAAATTTGTCTTTCACCTTAAATGAAGTCACACATGGTGTGTGTCAGTGTAAAAAAAAAAAAAAAAAAAAAAAGTGTAAGTGTTAGTGTTTATTACCCTTTTATTATGAGAGAAACTGGAATAGAGAGGCTGTGTGTGTGTGTGTGTTTGACCTTGTCCGTCACTGTTGTGGTGTGAAACCCACCATGGTGTGAGTCACTAACCCCCTCATATGCATACACACATTCTTAACATTCCTGCTTTCTTCAGTGAGACTCCTCTTGAGTGTTTTATTGGATGTGGAATTGATGATTGTGCTGAATTGTGGTGCTTCAGAGACAAAACCTGCCCCAGCATGAGGACTCTCGTCTTCTGAATGTAAAACACGAGACAGAGCAGAACAATGACACCGAACAGGTTCACCCTGACCAGGCCTGGACCAGGCGGCTGGCGTAAATGGGCTAGCAGGGTTAAGCTCGTTTTCCTCGGCATGGACTAAATTTGGACTAAAATTGTTTCTGCTTGTTTCACCACACAAATACCAGAAATCAAATATTCATGTATCCAAATTTTAGCATAAACAGAGTCAACCTGGAAATACAAGCACACTATTTGGTGGTTAAGATGCATACTCTGAAACTTTTTTCTGGTTTATGATATTATTAACTAGCACACTGGGTGAGCCTAGTTCTGCTGGACCGCCAGCAGCTGCATAGCGTGTCACACAAGTGTCAGAAGATGCTTGTACATCACAGAATGTCCCTGGTATGGGACATTGTATGCTAGCTAGATATCAAGATTGAAATTGCACTGGGGGGAAAAACTCATTGAATTTACTTAATTCAGTTGCATACATCCGTTCCACATGAATGAATTGTGTTATATTAACACAATTTGTTTTCATACATTCAGCATGATTTGATCATGTATTTTAAAAGACCTGAATAAAATTGCTAACCCCAGGTACAAACCCAGGTTGCTGGGGTAGTGAGGCCACGACATTTACCGCTGCATTAATCTACCACACATGCTTTCATTATGTTAGTTTAATACTATAGTTATTTCTTCCCATCAGCGCTAACATCCTCACGAAATTCCATCCATCCGTCCATCGCACCGCTTGTCCTACACAGTGTCGCCAGGTAACCTGAAGCCTGTCCCAGGGGACTCGGGACACCCTGGATGGGGTGCCAACCCCTCGCAGGGAACAATCTCACACACACTTACACACCTATTCACACACTACAGACAATTTGGAAATCAGCCTACAACGCATGTCTTTGTCTCTGGGGAGGAAACTGGAGTTCCCAGAGGAAACCCTCGAAGCACGGGGAGAGCATGCACTGGTCTTTTCAAATATTCTTCAGTTGCAGCCTCTGGAAAGTCAAAGAATTTCATCCACCATGTCGCCCTCCTTTACGGTCGCCATCTAGCTATTTTTAAAAAGCACACGGTGAACTACATTAGCAGCGCATCAGGCACTAACACCAATTCTTACTCTATCCAGTACTTGCTGATACACATCCAGGTGATTCAGGATCATTTATTAATTTTATCCCCAAAATTAATGTCAAAAGATGAAAAACAAAGCAAGGGAGAACTGTTTGAGCTTTTGTGATCGTTATTGTTTTAAAGTGAAATACTGTTTTAAGCGTAAAAATATCATTTTTTATTTATGTATTTGTTTAATTAAATCTTATTAGACTACAGAATAAATTTGGGTTTTATGCTGGTTGTACCTTTTATTTGAGATGCCTATTTTAATTTACATTTGTTTTGGTTTTTAATATTCATTAAAATAATAAATTGTATCTACTTGTTTTGTGATAATAATTTCTATTATTATTACTATTATTTATTTTTATCACACTGGGCTCAGTAGGGTTTTCCTGCATAACAATAACTAGAATAAATGAAAAATGTTGGCAGATGTTGGCACTATTCAGGCTTTAATAGGCTTTGTGCTACTGCTCTGGGTGTTTACAGTGTAAATTCAGTAATGTTAATTATAATAATTTTATAATAAATTTAGTATTATTATTATTATTATTATTATTATTATTATTATTAATAATAATAATAATAATAATAATAATAATAAATTGTAATATATAATTTTTAATTATAATAATTTTTTATTTCTTCTTAGGTGTCTGAGGTCACAGACTTGTACGCATCATGACCAGTCAGCCTTCTCTCTGCTCCATTGGCTTCACCTACCTGTAACCCAGAGCCACGTTCTGCACAGACAGGAAGCGCATTGCGTAAAATGTCAGCGTGCAGTGAGTTTGCAGAGCACGTGTGGAAACCGGGATCCTGTAAGAACTGCTTCCACCCACGTAGTGCCCACGCTAACGTAAAAGGCAGGAAGAGCTTGTGCGGGGACGAAGAGGAGGATGAAGGCACCTCAGCAACCTACATCAAGCCTACTATCGCTGTCAAGCCCACCATGATGAATTTGGACACAACAGAGATGGCAGCGGAGTTTGCCATTAACACACAGCAGGTATTTAAGAGAAAACTCTTACACTTGCTGTGCATGTGCATCAGTCACACTAAAAGTCCATTAAATGTCAAAATGGAACTCTGCTTTCAGTTAATGCTGTATATGTGGATATCAGTGGAATTATATTAAATAATTACTCACTTCTATTAAAAACTCACTTCTGGGTGCGAGGCAAATCCCAATCATAATTACACCCAAACTGACCCCCGTTTTCGTGAATTTCATTTTGAAAATCTAGCAAACAGCTGTGTTAGGGCAGGGCTAATTTCAAGGCCAGAACAACATATACAAAATCTGTAAATGAAAAAGATTGCGAGGTCTAATGTTGCGAATTGTAGGGCAGTGTTGGAGTCGCAATAACGGTTAGATTTTCAGATTGGGTACGGGATTTTAAAAAGGTATTAAGGGGCCGTACAGACTAGACGACAATGCACAGTGGATCCAGATATGAAATGAACAATATGTACTCAAAAATAGATTTTTTATTATTAAGTATTAAGAAATTATCTTTAGTAAGTCATACAGTAAATATAATTTGATTACTGGATGAATAACAAAAAAAATAATTTTTAATAAAACCTCAAAGAGAACTCCATATTTGCAAAATGTATCGGAATTTTAATGGATGTCATATGTTAATGTCTCATGGGGGAGAAGAATGGCAACTTGGGAAAGCCATAAGTTTAGCAATGGAGATTGAGAAGGTGACCATAATTTTTTTTTTTCCCCCAATAAAGACCAACTGAATAAACATAAGTATCTTCCATTTGGCTACTAAGTAAATATACCATAGTTTAGGGCATCATTACAATTGTATATTAAAAAATATAAACAGTATATACATGTTTCATTAAAACTTGAAAACTATATAAAAAAAATTAAAACTTACGTTTTACATCATTCTCAAAAGGACCGATAAAAGTTCCCTTATGTGATACAGACTGGACTTGTCCGAATATATTCTATGCAGTTAGACTGATTTTAAACTTTACACTCTGCACCTTTAACACGGTTAGTTTATATTTGCTAACATCTATTTTTTTTTTTTTTGCCCAAAACTCATTGATTTAGTGATGTATGTCTCTAATTTTCTGCTGAATGATGATAGTATTTAGTGTATAAATATTAGTTTCTTTACTGAACAGATTTTTTTTTTATATTTTGAAAGTGTTGATAATAAGTGCTTTATCATTAATTGTTCATCCTGTTTTAATTCTTGCACACTTTGTAAAAGTCTTTCTTGAAATATAAGACAGTCATTTATTTTTTTGTTTCTTTTATTTGTTCATTCATTTTTATGAAGGCCCATAAGAGCCCAATTGGACTGAAGAATATTGTGGATCTGTCATCTCTCTACATCGACAGTAACGGCTGCAGTAAAGCTCTGAAGGATGTGATGCTGCAGAATGGCATTTCCACTAAGCTGGATTATTCAAGGACTCCTGTGTCTCCTAAAGCCCCGCCTACCACAGGCTGTGTGTTTATCATGCAGGAGGAATGCCGCAATCCCATTGGTCTAAAAGAGAACTTCAGTCCTCAGGTGGCCAAAACACCCAAGTGCACTTACATTACTTCCTGTGATTCACTTTTACATCATCACAAACAGGAAGTGCAGGTCATAACAAACACAGCAACAGGAAATATAAACGGGACTGTTAACAGTGCATCCGCAGAGACACTCAGTGTTCTTTCATCGCCCGCGGCAACCCCGGAATCCCTTAATAATGCCAGTCTGACGGATTTGTTTTCACGTGGCAGCAGTACAGACTCCCTGACTGGCCTGGCCCCGCTCCAGTCAGAGCCCATCTATGCTGAGAGCTCAAAACGGAAGTGCCGTCCTCGCCGAAACGCTGACGTCATCAACGAGGTCAGTGACGATGGGGAAGGTCAAAGGGCGACAATCACTGTCATGGCCGCCCACACAGAGGAGAACAACCGCACCTTTTACCTGAGCAGCCCCGATTCCGCCGTTAGCACTCAGTGGCTCCGTTTCAGCCCCACGACCCCTGATGACCCCTCCAGCCCTGTCTTCAGCTGGCCGTCTTCCCCTGTCGTCATGGGAACGACCGCAGTGTCCACAGACCTGTCCGTGCAGACCGAGCCCAAAGCGAGCCCACCCATTCCTCCCAAAAGAAACTCGCGTTCTCCAAAACTCGGCGCATCTAGTTTATCTCCGCTTCCTGAACTTAACTTCCACATGACTCCACCCCTAAAACTGTCTCAGGGTGATGCCCACTCCTCCTGCCCAGGTAAAAATGCTCATGGGATGCGTGTGTATGAGGGTGTGTGTAGTGCCAATAATGCAGTAAGTTCAGAAATATAGTGTGATTGTAACACAGCACTGATTAGCTTTAAAACTTTTCTCAACAGTTCTGAACAGCTTGTGGAGCTCAGAGCTACGAGCCAAGGAGGAGAAAAGGGAGGAGGAGAAGAATAAAACAGAAAGAGAATGGAAGGACAAGTGTGACTCTACGCCTGGCACCGATGAGAGAAACAACAGTCCCAGTGAGAAACAAGTGGAGATGAAAACTGACAGCAGCAGCAGTGAGCCCAGACCTCCACTTCCTCCACCCAAAAAACACCACCGGTAAGAACCACCTTTAAATAAACACTTTCAGTGTAGCTATTTTATCTGTTATACTCTTCTCCATGTCAGCTGTGATGTTTTCTCTTTGTGAAGCTTGTTTTTTTTTCTGCACTAGAACTTTGATGCTAATGTAGCTAACAAGTAACAGGCTCTTATAGCCTCCAGTTTAGCATGGTGCGGTGTCTCAGTGTCTCAAACAGTCTTACTAATGTGGTTTCTGGCTCTGTATGACACACTGTTATTCATAAACACAAAAAGACAAAGAGAGAAACAGTCTACAGAATTAGATCAGTGCAGCTTAATAAATTCTGAACATCTTTTATTTTGGCATTTGTGGTTACACTTTAAGCACTGAGCTCATCTGAAATGTTGAAACACAGAAAATAAAAGTAAGGAGCATATCTGTGTGACTAGATGAACGAGAAAACGTGAGCTGTTGAGCTCTAATTCCACACTTCTGTGTACTTGTGTATGTTATGTATGTTACCCTTATACCACAGCACTGTTGAATTCTGGATTCTGATTGATCAGAGGGTGTTGATTAATTTTCTCTAACAGCAGCTCTGACAGTAGGTGCAGCTTAAAATCACAGGTTTATATTAATATATTACGATATTGTTTCTATAGTAACGGCACATTCACAGGGACTTGTATGGCAGACACTTCACATGTTTAAAAAAGGTGTGGTATCGTTGATATGGTGAATTTTTCTTTAAGAAGACTTTTATTTAACATTTATGGATGGTGTCTCTAGAGTCAGCACTTTGTAACAGTCAGAGGTAAAGCTGTAACTTTAACACTAATGCTTATTAAACTGTAATATAGCAGCAGAAGCTCCAGCAGCGTCATTAATGTGGTGCTCAATCCTGCCTCACTCCATCTCTTTCTTTTTAGCTGATCACATGATCCTGACTGAGTGTGTACACGATTTTAGGCAGATAATGACACACACACACACACACAGTCTTCTTGTTTGTTTGAACAAATCCTGCCGCCCCCCCCCAATGACACAGACACACACAGACACACACAGACACACACAGACACACACAGACACACACAGACACACACAGACACACACAGACACACACACACAAACACACACACTCACACACTCATTCACACACGCTGAATGAGTCTGTATTAGATCTGAATGAGTTCCTTGTTATTACAGGTTTGTGTAATTGTATTTTTATTCTGTTTAAACAGAATGGAGTTTGTGTGTGTTTGTATGTGTTTGTGTGTCTATATATATGCCTGTCTGTGTGTGTGTTTATTGCAGCAACACAGTGACATCCCCCCACACACCCTGCGTGTGTGCATGTCTGCGTGTGTGTGTGTGTGTATGTGTGTATGCCTGGCTGTGTGTGTTTTCTGCAGCAACACACTGACACCCTCCCTACACACCCTGTGTGTATGCCTGTTGGCACGTGTGTGCGTGTGCGCGCATGTGTTTGCCTGTCTGTGTGTGTTTGCCTGTCTGTGTGTCTCTGTGTGTGTTTTCTGCAGCAACACAGTGTCCCCACCCCACCCCACAGGGGAGTTTGCTGCTAACACAGCAGCACACGCAGTGACACGCTTCGCCACAAGCCTGGCTGCTTTCTCTGTTTTGTGCTCATCATTGTCTGACAGTTAAAACTCCTCGTGCTTTCACAACAAACAGCAGACGCTGATGAGCCTGAGGTGGTGGTTTCATCTTACCCTGAGTTCCCACCACCAACCATTCATCCTCTCACACTGCCTGAACACTCGCTAGTGTTCCTGACTCAGATTTACTGCTGGTCGCCATGGTTTCCTGGTAGCACCTAGCTAGCATGATAGCCACTACATGACTTTCTTTGCTGTGTGGCATAATGTTTTCCACTCAGTAATCTCCATACAAAGCAAATATTCACACACTAATTAAAATGCTTTTTAATTATCAGACAACTTGATGACACTGATTAATTGGCTTTGAGCAGTGGAACGTGTTCTGATTGGCTGTGTGCACTGCAACATGTTCTGATTGGCAGTGAACACTACAATGTGTTCTGATTGGCTGTGTGCACTACAAGGTCTCATCCCAATCCTTAGGACACTATCTAGCTGCCCTAGCTTTGTGACAGTATTGTATGAGTGTGTGAGATTCCATGTGGAACAGAGCTGCAGGATGTGTGTTTGTTTTGTGTTTCCCACTCGTCTTTTATTGTTGTTTGTGTGTGTTAAGAGTGTTTGAGTTCATGTGTAGTGTGTGTTTTAGAAGCTGTTCAGGATTTGGGGCTGAAATATGGAGTCAAAAATACTGATAGAAAAATAGACAGAGATGGGGGAGAGAGAGGGACAGAAAGAGAGAGAGGCCTACAGAGATGGGGAGAGAGACTCCGAGTCAGAGAAAGACAGACAGAGACAAAGACCGAGAAAGAGAAGGAGAGAAAGACAGCAAAAGAGACACACCTTAGGAGTTTTCAAGTGTCGTGGACTGTCTTTAATCTAGATTAACATCATTTCATTACAAAAATCAAGTAATAAGTGGGAGAATGTGTTTAAAAGTATCAGATTACAGTTTTTCGATGAGATATATATATATATATATATATATATATATATATATATATATATATATATATATATATATATATATATATATATATACATACATTATATTACATGTATCGATGATATATATATATATATATATATATATATATATATATCATCAATACATATAATATATATATATATATATGTATGTATGTAATTATATATATATATATATATATATATATATATATATATATATACATACACACATACATTATATTACATGTATCGATGATATATATATATCATTGATACATATAATATATATATGTATGTATGTATGTATGTAATTATCCATGCATGGCCCATCTGTGTCGTGCTTAGTCATTTTTCATGAGTTTTATGTGCGATTATGTAGTAAGCTGTGTATTTAACGTGTGTTTGTGTGTGTGTGTGCATACAGCTCCTGTGTTAAGCTCAGTGTGAGCAGTATGGAATTGGATCAGCGGGGATCAGTGGAGTCACTCCCTCACTCATTGAAGGAAATGAGCACAGCCTCGTCAGATAGCTTGCCGACCCTTTCCGATTCTGGTGAGTGCACTACGTCTACACACCCGAATGCCCTGGATCCGCTAGTGGACTAGCTCTCTAACGCTCTAGCAGACTAGAGAGGGATGGTGAATGAAAAGGGGGGAGATAATGAGAGGATAATAAGAGGAAATAATGGTTTCTATCATTTACCACAGGCATTTATCCCCATGAAACCAGTCATTACACACACACACACGCATGCACGCACAGTCCTCTGTCTCTCACTCTGTTTATCTTTTTCTATTTCTCTGTAATTCTCATTCCCTGTCCTCATTCTGTTTGTTTTTCCTTCCAGTTATTTTTTTGTCTGTGTCTCTCTCTCAGGTGTGTGTAATTCTGTCTCAGGTAATCATCAGTGCTGTCTCACTACGTGTACACAGACAACACACAGACACACGTACACACACCCTGATAAAACACACAGTTTTCATTCCACCTCTTGCTGTGTGAAAGGTGTTACCTAGTTAAACAGTAACACACACACACTCACAGGAGGCAGTCTGTCTGTCTCTCCAGTGCTCGTATAATCTAGCCATCATGTCTCTCTGTTTTTGGCATGACTGACAGACAGAATGATTTTCTGTCTGGAAGTCACATGACTGGTATAATAAACAACTGACCTTTTAACTTTCTGAACTAGGTGTAAAAGTTTATCATTAAAATTAATAAACATTTCCCTCTGTCTTAATTTCTCTCTCTCTCTCTCTCTCTCTCTCTCTCTCTCTCTCTCTCTCTCTCTCTCTAGTTGGTCAGGAGTCGACTCAGCGCTCCTGTCCCGCTCTGTTCCCAAGTCCGAGTCCCTGTCCCCCACCATTACCGGAGAAAAAGCTTCTGAGCCGCACCACCTCCTCTGACACTGAAACAAAGGTCAAAGGTCATGCTGTCACTTCCTGTTCGTCTCCTCAGCTCTCGTATTCATCCTCAGCATCTCTGCAGACACTCCTGAGCAGTGGGGCAAGCCGGGAGAGTGTGTACGCACGGCTGGGTGGACTATACGGCGAGTGCGTACGGCGTTTGGCGCTGAAGTGTGAGGAGCATTTTACACACACACAGAAACACACACGCCGCTTCTTTAATGAGCACGAGTGGAGTCTTTTCAAACTGAGCTGCAGCCGCGCCGTGTGTGTGACCAGGGACACTGCATACTACCCCGCCTCCTGCTCCTCCGACACACACACACCTTACGCTGTCAAGGTCAGTGTGTGCGTGCGTGTGTACAGATTTTGATACATTTCTCGTAGGGGTGTGACGATGCATCTTTATGCAAAATTTCTGATTTATTTAGCTTTATACAGACAAAAATACACATTCAGAAATAAAAAGGAACCTTTTCAGTCACAATTTTTAATTCATAATATTGTTCAAAATATTCTGAGAATTGAATCGAATCATGAAGCCAGTATGGCGAATCAAATTATGATCGGAATGTATCATTACACCCCCAATTTCTTTATAATATGTTGGATCTACGTTGTCAAATAAAATAAATTGAAAATAGTAATATGGATATGGATCTTCTGTTGAGACATTCATCTCTGTAACCATTTGCCTGCTTGTCTTCTGTCCTATATGCAGATCTGTAAAGGCAATAGCCAGGACGTGAAGCGATCTCACCTGTTTGGTCTGTCTGTGCAGCAGTCGATCCCGCCCCACTTTAACCTGCAGCAGGACTGCGGTCACTTCATCGCTTGCGTCCCTTTGAGCATGCTCCCTGGCCCCGAAGAGACTCTAGCCCCGCCTTCTTCCCCACCAGAAACCACCCCCTTGGATCAACAGGAGCGCGTGGTGGTGATCACACGTGACGTGCCGAGTCAGAGTGTGGCAGACTTTGTGAGAGAGTATGAGTCGTTCCATCGCTCTCACCCCGAGGTGTATGAGCGGCGTGTGTGTTTCCTCCTGTTGCAGCTCTGTAACGCTCTCGAGCACCTTAAAACTCACGGTGTCACTCACCGAGACCTCTGCCTTGAAAACCTGCTCCTGGTGCCCCAAAGACGACCTCTGGCCTCGGATCCCACCCCACATGAGTCTTTACCTCGCCTCCTAATTAGCAACTTCTCCAAAGCGAAGCGGCGCTGTGAGACGGATGAGAAGCAGCGAGCTGAGCTAACCCGCATGGCGCCTGAGATCGTCTCTGCGTCTCAGTACCGCAAGGTCGATGAGTTCCAGACAGGTATCCTGATGTACGAAATGCTGCACCTGCCCAATCCTTTCGAGGCCATCCCATCTCTCCGAAACCGTCATTACCGCATTGAGGAGCTTCCATCCATCCCCTCAGTTTCCATCTACTCATCCGGACTGGAGCGTCTCGCCCGTATCCTGCTGCGTCCAGACCCGGACGAGAGGATCCATATTGCAGAGGCTAAGCGTGGCCTGCAGAGTCTGCTGTGGGGGCCGCGCCGAGAGCTCCTCGACCGCGTCACTGCTGACAACAGGAAGGACAAGGACCACGAAACGCTATTGAACTGGCTGGATGTGAAGCGTGCGCTGCTCATGATGAAGTTTGCTGAGCGCTCGCTGGAACCCGAGAAGAACACAGAGCTTGAAGACTGGCTCTGCTGTCAGTATTTCTCAAGCACACACCCACCGTCCCTGCTGCACACCGCCCAGATGATGCACATCATTAAACCCTCACATTGACGAGTGAGTGAGTGAGTGAGTGAGTGAGTGAGTGAGTGAGTGAGTGAGTGAGTGAGTGAGTGAGTGAGTGAGTGAGTGAGTGAGTGAGTGAGTGAGTGAGTGAGTGAGTGAGTGAGTGATGCATTCCAGTATTGTCTGCATTCCTTTCTCCAATCCTGCTGTTTTTAAACAGGTCTTATAGTCATGAAACAGCGAGGCTTATACGTGTCTGCTTTGAACACATTATTTGCAGATGGTGCACTTTGTTTCATAGGTTTCAGCTCTCCTGCTGGGTTTTAAATGCATCTTAAAATCATTCTCACTGCCACAGAGAGACTGCTGTGCTCCTGAGTGTTTGTGCGTGTGTGATTAACACACATGTGCTGAGTCAGCAGAAATGCCACAGTAAAGACAGAGAGGGACTAATAGCTGTGTGTTGATATTAAATCTCTGTATTACTGTTGATGAGACATTTCATGTGCATTTCTATAAATTTCAGCACTGACATTACCTCATATTGTCTAGTGTTACTGTAAGAATCGTTAGTTAATCGCTAAGTTAAGTCTCTGCTGATGGATACATTAGCGCACACTCTCTCTAGAGCTCAATTATAGAGAATGCAGTTATACAATTTTTATTATTAACATTTAACAATGAGATCCTGAACTCCTTATTTGCTGATGACCCTTAAAATGCATATATTAATAGACAAAGTGCACTGATTGGTTGTTAAAGAACACTGAGCACCAATCAGAGTTGAGATTTGCTGTACTGAGTCACACAGTGTGAAAAGCTTTGATTCCTCAAACATGATGTTCATGCCATATCTGATTATATCCAAATAACATTGCAGGGTTAACAACAATAATTCTAAATACGTCTAAAGGCGGTCTTCATACACCATGTTGTCATGTATTCAGACTGTAAAAAAAAAAATGTAAAAATGTATAAAACTTGATTTTCTCCATAAAGAGTCAATGTGAAACTGAAATTTTACCCATTCATAAATGTATACGTAAACTGTGTGAAGCAGGTCTTAATGATGATTCGTCTGATCACTCAAATGCCTGTTTGTCTAAGATTAGCCAGTGTGTATGCTGTTTGTTTTTACAGCCAGAATTCAATGCAAAAATCACTGTAGTTATGCTGTGAGTTAAAAACCATGTGCTGAATATTATCACCTGTAATTAACCTGCTGGAAATTCATCAATAAACTGTAAATATCTTTTCAGAACTGAGAGTTCTTTTATATTTCACAGTAGATTTTAGTGTGTTTCAGTCTCAGGGAATATTTACATTTACATTTATTGGTTTAATAGATGCATTTATGAAGAACAACTTCCAAAACCTGCAAAGAGCTGAAAGATACTGTTCTTGGATTTAGATGATGTGTCTCCATCCAGGAAGTGATGTCAGAAAGGCACCGATATCTTCTATGAGATTCGGGAGGTAAAAGAGTAATAAAGTTATCAGTGTGGCAGTGCAGGGAAGCAATGCAGTCTGTTCAGAGAGATGTGGTTTTTTTTTTTGTTTTTTTTTTTTTGTTTTTTTTTTTTAATTACAGATTCTACAGTAATCATATACATCAATCATGCTGAAATGAAAACTGCATCATTCAATCTAACCAGAGACATTCAGGACCAAATCCCATGGTGTGTTTATCCTGTGCATCCAGTGCAAATGTGTTTGCTTATATAATACTTTTATTTTGAGCTTCATCATTGGAGTATTCAAGAGCTAGGCTACATTTAGAGAATTTAGAGCTGCACTATGTTGCTGTGGTAGTAAAATGCTGCTGAGTGACAGAGTGGGATGAGGAAGCAGAGTTACTGTTAGCACCCTGACTTATTTTCCTATAACAGCACATATAACAAGTGTTTTAGTCCTTGTATACCACAGCAATTTGCCAACAATTAAATTTTTTTATTATTTAAAAAAGGACACTTCATACATTTTATCTGTTAATAGTTACCTTTAATGTTGTGGAACATCATCGAAACAAGTTAGTTCCTGTTATCACTTGTGTTCTAACTGATATAAACAGATATTCCTTCACCAGCCTCTCTTTTTTCCCCTCTCTTTTTAACTTAATAAGATAAAAAAAATGCAGCTTGTCATGTTAAAGAGAAGCAAAGTGTAAACTCCTCTGTGCTGAAGATTCTCATGTCAGAGAGTTACAGCTTTACGTCTGACTGTTACAAAGCACTGACACTGGAGACTCCTTCCATAAATCTTAAATAAATGTCTTGCCTTGCAGAAAACTTCACCACATCAACAATTATACTTTTTCTTTCATAAATAATGTGTTTTTTTAATCAGCTTATTATTAGCCTTGGATTATGTAACATCTGCCATACAAACCCCTGTGTAAGTTGTTACCATAGAAACAATAACATATAGAATGAGTGCATTAATACAGGCCTGTGATTTGCAGCTGTACTACTGTCAGAGCTGCTGTTATAGAAAGCTAATCAACACCTTCTGACCAATCAGAATTCAGCAGCACTGTAGTGTAAGTGACCATTAAATATTTATTTCTATATAAAGAACATGTACAAGCCTAAAGATCAGACACTTTAGAGAGGCTGGAAGTTTATTTAGGTGTCACTGACATCTGCTGATCATTTTAGGTTGTTATCTTTACAGCTCTTCCAGCAGGGGGAGATATGAGTATTATCATGTGACTGCAGTGGTTTTGTTGGGGCTGATGGGAAATTGCGGATGCATATAGCACAATGCAGCTGCATTCACTAGCACGCTGTGGTATCTGTACATGCCAAAGCTCTTACCTTTAATTTTAAAATGGGAGTAGTGTGTTTAAAAATTTCACCAGACTTTGACATACCCAGGAGCTAATAACAGAGCAACCAAGATTGAATAATACATAATAATTAGTATAATTAGTAACTGGAGTACAGGGAACAGTCAAACATCTGTATTTTTGTGAGCCATGAGGCCCATAAACTAAGGTTAATGTGGTTTGTAACATTTTTGACAACTGCTTCAATTAATCTAACCTGATTGTGATTGTGAGTCAGTTTAACATATATTTTTGCCTCAAATAATTGCAGCATCTGCACTTAAGCAGAAAAAAATGACCAGAGTAATAACCAGAGATGTGAAAGTACCTAAATTCTTTACTCTAGGTAAAGCATAAATTCTTAAATTTACTTTAAACATGAAAGTAAAAGTATGATTAAATAATAGTAAATTATTCACAAAAGAAAAAGACCCCTGCCTTAAATCATACAATGATTTTAGCTCCTGATGGTAAATGAGCCAAGGAATGTGTGAAAACATTAGCTAAGGCTAACTAACAACAGCTTTATTTCTAAACTATTTCTATACTCAAATATAGCTAGTATGATGATGACTGTGATTATACAAACTAAGCGAACAAACATACACGTACAAAGTGAATGTAGCAGCAGATGGATTACAATAATGGTATCAGGTCTCATTTGCTGTCACATCTGTTAAAATTTAGACTTGTTAGATCGTTTAATTGAAGATGTCCAATGCTAAAAATTCTTCATGTGACTTTACAAATATATTATTATAGAGAAATGTAGTGAAAATGTAGCGAAAGACAAAAGTGAAAGAAAAAGTCAAGTAAAGTACAGATACTTAAAAACCTGACTTAGGTACAGCAACGAAGTAACTCTATAAATGCAACTTATACCATAAGAACTGTAACTTATACTAAAAGACTGTTGAATTCTGATTTGTCAGAAGGTGTTGATTAATTTTCTATAACAGCAGCACTGACAGTCGTACAGCTGCAAATAACAGGTTTATATTAATAATAAAAAAAACCTTGTTCTAATATGTTATCATTTCTGTAGTAGCAGCTCATTCACTAGGGACTTATATCATGGACATTCCACTTAAAATATTCCGTAAGGAGACACTTATTTAACATCTATGGAAGGAGTCTCCAGTGCCAGTGCTTTGTAACAGTCAGAGGTAAAGCTGTAATTTTAAAGTCTTCAGGACAGAGGAGTTTATGGTTTGTGGTTTCTTGGTAACCTACAGTACAAGCTGCATTTTTTTTTTTTGTCTTATAAATGTTATGAGAGAGAACAAAGAAAGGCTGATGAGGGAACAACTGCTTGTAACTGCTGTAATGTAAGTAATAACAGGAACTAACTTTTGTGGATGTTCCTTAACATTACTGTAAATGTAACTATAACTGGATAAAAATGATGACACATCATTATTTAATAAATAAGAAATTGTAATCATTGTTAAATTGCTGTGCTATAAGAGGAGTAAATCATTTGGGGACGTGCTGTTATAGGAAAATAAACAGGTTTGGTGTGGTAACTGTAACACAACTTCATCACACCACATCACACACTTGTGGTGTGATTTGATAACTTTAGATCTGATACTTTATCTACCCTGCTGATCTGTTCACATAACTGCTGTCACTGAATTACTATATGACCACAGATAACATCACTATAAAATGAAAGTTCTCAGTAAAGTCTGTGATAAATGACCCTCAGACTGTATTTAGCTGATGTAAGTCATGTAAAGACGTCACGTCGCTCATGGATGTGCACTTTCACCAGTCACGTAGTGAGAAAAAAAGGTCAACCGAGATAAAAAAGTGAACAAAAGGAACAGTGCGTGTGTAGTGTTGGCTTTTTTTGTGTCTGTGCTGTGATGTGTATATTTAGCTTGTACTGGAGCTTTTTTTTATTTCAGTAAAACTCATTAAGGAAACTTGTGAAAATGCTAAGGTCATGGCAGGGGTCACCAAAAAGTCATATGTCAAAACATCCAAAACACCCAAAAGGTGTTCCATTTCTCATTTATCTGCTTTTAAAGTTGTCTTCCAAATTATTTAACTGATAAAAACTTATAAACACAACCTCGGATGAAACATACAACCTTGAAAATATCAGACAAATTTCTGCTCCCAAAACACGTGATGCAGGAGGGGAAGACACAGACCTGGAAACCCCTGATTACAGGTTCAGCAGTGATCACTTAGGTCAAGAATACCAAAAATGAGTATTTAAATTTACAATATACCTGTATTTCCCAGATGAAAAGTACAAACTAAATGTTCAGAATATATACCCTTGAGATCCTAAAAAACTATTTAAAATCTATTTTAAAAAACAAAGGTCATATAAAAATGCTGGATTTTTGACTTTATTTTTTTATAGAGCAGTTTTCAGACACGTGATCGCTCATAGTGTTGCACAATCAAGTAGTAAATATTAAATGACAAAAATACTGTAATAGAATGTACAGGATAAAATAAAGCATGAAGTGAAAGTATAAATGCAAAAGAGAAAAAAGTACACAATAAAACAAAAGATAAGAATAAAAGAATTCAAAGAATTCAAAGAGGAAGCACTTTTCTGTCCATTTTTGTTTAAAGTTCATTTTAAAGTTCATTATTAACTGGATTATGAAAAGAAAATGCACAATTAGGAATATGGAGAATGAAAAATTACCTAAGTATAAACAAACAAACAAACAAACAAATGCATAAACCAATAAATAAATAAATAAATAAATAAATAAATGTTGACATATGGAAATGTAGAAATAAATTCAAGGCATTAATTTAATTATATCCTTTTTCATGACCTTTATTTATTTATTTATGTATACTTCAGTCATTTTGTCCTCCCTATAGGAAAGCTACACTGAGCAGAAAAGAAAGCAACAGATTCAGAGCTTTAGTGTCTTAACCACAGAGTTGTTTTCTGAATTGCTGTACTTCTACATGTTTAATTAAATTCGAGACCTGTACAAGGACTCTGAGCTAGTGTCTGTGTTTAGAGTGTGTACTTCAGAACAGCCGAGACTAAAAATATTTAACACTTTTTCTTCCCTGCAACTGATGATGTATGAACAATTTAGTCAGCTCTGCTTCCTCTGTTTTTATCTGCAGCTCTCAGTAATTTTCCACTGCCCCTGCGTCTATTTCGCAGGAAACAAGTGCCGCGTCCCAAACGCCTCTCTGCTCCCTACGTCCGCGTGCTACGAAGGGTATAGAAACAACGGCGTTCTATGGATGACTTCGCGCATGCGCATTAAATAGTAGGTCATTTTGGAACGCGGCCCTTGTTTTTAAAGAGCGACACCGAAGCAACGAGTGTTTTCTTCAGTCCCGGAGCTGAGAGACAGTCAGGCCGCCGTGAACCCCTCCGAGGCCGGATGGTCAAATCCAACCTCCAGCGGATACTCAACAGTCATTGTTTCGCCCGTGAAAAAGAAGGAAAACCTCAGTGTCAAAGCCAAATGGATGCTTTAAATTGTAATAATCTTTCTGACATGATTAGCAAGTAAGTAAAAAGAAGGAAGCGGTGGTGGGGGAAGGGTGACTAGTATCCTTTACTAATGCCGATGTTCTTTCACGGAGAAATTTATTCCTGTGGACATTTTTTCTTCTGGGCGGGTTGTAATTTAAGATACTTCTCAATATTTCTCAAGTTTTCTTAGTATTTTTCACGTTTTCAACTGTTAAGCCTCAAAAGTGCTAGCCAGGACGCTAAGGTAACGCAGCTTAGATAACCTTGTTGTCGTCATGGATTAGTGACATAACGTTAAATATAACGTTTTTATTTTCATTTAGTTAGTAGTTATGACACTAGATATCAACACCTTTTTTAATCACAGTAAAATGACGAAGTAGCTAGCCGGATTAGCAGCCTAGCATTAACGTCGCAGTATATTTAAAACGGTAGACTCGATGGTTGGCTAACTAGCTGGATTTTCTCCCTCTCCTTATCAACCACTTAACTAACTCACTCACCGTAATATAACTTCTTACACATGAGCAAGTCCTGATGGCGTGTTCGGTCAAATGTCTGTTTATTAGTTCAATTATTATTGTCCGAATGTTGCTAGTAAAGTAAACTAGCATGATTAGCTTAGCCGTTTAGGCCTCGTTTCTTGACAGTTGCGTCACAGGTTCCTCATGATGATGTGACGTCATATGACTGACGGCGCTGTTATTTGCGACGCGGTGTTTTTCCCCCAGTAGTTGTTGCTTCAAAAAAGGTTTTACTTCTAGTTAGTTACTTGCATTCCTAAACACACACACGAGTGAAATAATTTTTTTTTTTTTTTTAAATAAAAAATAAAGATCCACGAATTTTATAACCAGTATCTCTCAGGATATTTCCCTGCTAAGATGCACAGATAGTCTGAATCAGCATTGTATTATCGTTTTTAAATAAATTGTAATGTGTCTAAAAGGTGATTATTTTAAAGCTGTATGGTCATTTTTACAATTAAAATGAACAAAAATGTAAGGCCAACCTGATAACTGTGTACATCTGATCGCAAAAATACACCTCATGCCTGCCCTAAAGTATTCAAATAAACATTAGTGTGTATGTGTGTGTGTGTGTGTGTACATATATATATATATATATATATATATATATATATATATATATATATATATATATATATATATATATATATATATATATATATATATAAATAAATATAAATATAAAATGTCAGTATGGAGTGATGCAGTATAGAATGAGTAAGGGTGCTTTTGCATACGCAGTGTTCAGTCTATTTGGATAGTACCGTGGTGTTCTTCTCGGTGTGGTTCTTTAGTAAGGTGAGAACACAGCGATCACACTCGGGTCTGAGTGAGGAGATCTCTGTTTAACTGCAGTGAGGAAATAATTTCACTCTGAATCGACTTGACTGCAGGAAGTGAAATAAACAAGCCATGTGTTTTGGGTTGCAGGTTTTTTTTTTTTTTTTTTTTTTTTTTTTTTTTTTTTGGGACCAGGTGTGAGCTGCCAGGCCGAGCCACAGGTGCAAAAGCTGCAGAAAATAAACATTGGATGTGATGCACAAAATATTTTCTACTAGTTTAATAAATGATTATGTAGCTATATAAATGTGTTCTCTGGGGGTCACCTAATTTTTGAGATTCCTGTGCACTCACGGTAAAGGTTTGTTTAGCTTTTTTCATCACTGTATTTGTGTGTACATTTTCAGGCCTACACAATTGCCCAATTTTTTTTTTTTTTTTTTTTTTGGGCCTCAGTAGTGCGCAAAACAAACCACCAGTTTCACTCTGATTCGGACTCAGGGAAACTGACTTATAGGAGTGTTGGCTCTCTAAATGAAATAAAACTCCAGTCGTGTGACACATGGTCCAATGATGTGTTGCATTAGTGACTGTACTTTCAGGCACTTAATGCTGTATGTAAACAGTTTATTAATGGAATTTTTTTTTAATATATATATTTTTAGCACAAGTCAGTAACAGTATGCGAGCCATATTGATGGCCCTGTTTTCATGACTACAGAATACAATGTAATGCATCATAATTCTCCATAATGAAGTATCCAGACTCTCCATGGTGTTTCAAACCTAAAATCTGTTTCTGTAGTAACCAGACTGTAAGTAGGTTTGGTTTGCAGTGTTGCTGACCTGCTAATGTCATTATGGTAATACTACTACCACTAATTATCTTGCTGAGTGTATCACATCTCATACTTTACTTTTACCTGAAGAAGTTAAAACATTTTAATTATTAACCACAGAGACTGAAATTTGTTCCAGAAACACCTTGGATGAAGAAAGTTTGTAACTCTTATCCAGTGAGGTAATGTTAGGGAGTGGTCGCTAGATGGTTTATGCTTTTATAGCCTACAGTCTTTGGCCTTGAGCCTGTTATATAATCTGTTAGAGGTCGTAGACGTGATGTAGGAACTGTGCTTTAGTTTAACAGTTTGTAGATTATCAAGAACAAGCTGATTTAAGTTTTTCACCTGTTCAGTTCTGTGTGGCAAACTGGAGATAAGTGTCCAGCAAACATCTGTAAGAATGTAAATAGTAGCTTTCAAACGGAAATGGGGGGAAAATGGTCAGTTAGTCCAGTTTCTCACCATAGCAGCTGGTAGTCAATAAAATGTGATTCTCTTAGTTTGTTTATGCACTTGGTGTCTGGTGCAGTTAAATATGGAAGAATTATAATGACTCCATTAATCTTTTATGAACATTATAGCTCTATGCCTCTGGTCAGGCCCTCTCTAAGCTCATCTCCGCATGTTTATCCTGGTTTAATGATATTACTTCCTGTTTCCCTAAAGCTGTTCTCATTGGTCCTCATTTTAATTGTAAATGACTATTGGATCTTATGAATCCAAGATTTAGCTTTAGGGATAAAGCACTTGGCTGTGTTTCTGTCCAAGCCAAAAATATCACAGGCTCCAATGTGTTTAAAGAGTTGGCCCTTTTAGCAAAAAGAGCAGGTACAGCTATGCTTGCCAGCCTCAAGTTAATAACTTGCTTTATGACAGTTTTTTAATTGGCTGTTTAAGTTTGGTGAGCAAAGTCTGATAACAGTTCTCCACTTGTCTCCATCTCACATTCTGTATTTCATTCCATGTCTCTCTCTCTCTCTCTCTCTTTCTCTGTAGTCTGTCTCTGAGCTGTAGTAGTACTCCTGGTCCTGGGCCTCTGTGGTGTTCCTGATGCCCCTCTCCCACCCCTGAAGATCCCAGGTGGGCGAGGGAATGGCACACGGGATCACTCTCCCTCAGCTCGGCCACTCTACACGGTGAGAAAAAAACATGCGCGCACACAGACTGACGGAGTTACACACAGCTACCACGCCATATGGCAGAACATGCATCACACTTTTTTTTTTTTCTCATGCTAATTTTTGCTATTTACTGATGGTTTGATGTTCCCTTCATCTAGTTAATGTTCTAGAAAGAACATTAACTTTTTTTGAGAACCTCAGCTATTTTAGTTCTCAGACTAGTGAACTAATGCTGTTCTAACAAGACGCTTATACAGTAGTTAAGTAAGAGTTTTTGAGCTGTGTTGCTTTCAGTGTGTATGACTGCATAATCTACAGTGTGCAAAAATGATATACGCTGTTGCAAACCATCTTGTGTTTAAAGGCTTCTAGTTGGCTTATGAATGTACTGCCAGGACCCTTCTGTTGAACACCTTTGGGACACAAAGATGACTTGAGTGTCCTCTTTTGCAATGTTTCATTTTAACATGAAATGCTTCTTTCTCTCCCCAGGACAGGAAGTTAAGTGTGATCGAACGTCCTGCTGGAGGTGGTCGCCCGGCGACGCTGCACTTCCTCAGCCGGCCCACTGTCTCTCGCGTGATTAGCTGGGAGGCGGTTGTCCGCGGCGAAGCCCTTTACATCGAGATTCCTCGCGAGCCACTTCCAGAGGGCAGCAAGGAGAGGTCAGTGGTCACTTAGAGGTCAAAGGGGGGGGGAATGTTTCAGCTAAAAGTGACATCAGTTAGTTAATTAAATACTGGTGAAATTAACATTGAAATCTAAATTGCATTGTGTAAAGTGAGCAATAAATATTGTTTCTCCTCCCCTAGCTTTGCATCTCTGCTGGAGTTTGCTGAAGAACATTTAAAGGTCACCAGCGTGTTTGTTTGCTTTTACAAGAACAGAGACGATCGTGGTATGTTTCAGGTTATCACTGTTATCATTAGTATTTATGAAGTTGTGGTGTAATGGATCTTTTGTGTTGGTGATGGAAAGAGTGTGGGAGTATCAGGGCTCACCAAGTCATCTTATGAACATCTCTACAACTTGATCCTAAGATTTATAAATATGCATACAAATGCTACTTGGAAAATCCCACTGATTATTCAACTGCCAAACATTTCAAAATGTGATATTGCCATGACAACCTCCATCCATACATTAGTTAAAATAGCTATCTTAGCACACAGACAGGCTCTATGGCTAAAAGGTGCTGGACACCACATCATTCTCTAATCTCGCATGTGATTGGTTCAGATCCATCCATTGTATTTTGGTTGTCGTGCACTCTGGTCTTAAAGAAGTGAGCAAGTTTTTAATGATTGAAATGAAACTCTTAAGTGCACTTTTTAAACTTGTTTTTTTTTCCCCTGTGTGTGTAGCTAAGTTGGTGCGTACGTTTAGTTTCCTGGGCTTTGAGGTTGTGAGTCCGGGCCGTTCCCCTGTCCCTCCTCGACCTGACGTCTTCTTCATGGCCTACAACTTCGATAGAGACTCATCCGATGAAGATTAGACTCCTCCTTTCCAACCCTTATACAAATCACATCTTTTCTCATTTCGTTTCTGCTGTCCTTCACTTGTTCACATCTCTGCTTTTGTTATTGTAATGGAGCCGATTTATTCATGTAACGCAGGCTGACATTATTCCTTTCTCTCCTTCATTTATCATTCCTCCATCTTGAGCCTTTTTTTAGTTTTGGTCTATATTATAATCTTGTATAAGAGGAAATCATTAGTATGTTGTAATTCTCACAGCTATAAATTCTGTCTATTTGCTTTATTTTGAATGTACATCAAAAAGGTCATTCAGTTTACACTGTTTATAGGTACTGTTCAACGCTGAATTTTGATTGGCTTTAAGGTTTAAAGTGTGTTTAAAAATACTGGAAGTTAGCAGAGAAATAAAGTGTAATGATTTTGTAAGTTCTGATGCTCGGTGTGTCATAGCCGAGTGGAACTAGGAAGTGAGCTTTGTAGGGCATAAAGTTGTAAGTGCTGAAGCATCTACCAATCGATCGATGATCCTGTTGGGTGAATATTGGTACGACGCCAAAGTGGCTTTACTGCCTGCTCTTTGAGTGTGTTTTTGTGCATCATATAACTTGCATTATGATGGAATTGTCCACCCCTGTCATGGTTTGGCTCTGTTGATGTTCCCAGCTTTAGTGTTGTGCTTATGTGAGAAATAAAATAGATTTAAAAAAGAAATAAAAGCAGTGGATGTCTTATTGTATACAGTAGCATTTAACAGTCTGTATGCCATCCAAGACTTGTCTAGTGCAGGGTTTCCCAAATGAACAACTAGTGGTTCCTAAATGTAGAAATGTCAAGATCACATAAAAGTAAAATTAAACAATAAAGTTTAAAGTAAAAAAAAAAAAAAAAAAATTCTGAAGATGTTAATACATTGAACAAACTGAGCATTTCTTTAACCAACTGAATATTTAACAAATAATATTCTTTAAGTAGGTTTTGCCATTTATTGTACAAAAAAAAAAACCTGCTTCAAGTCTTGAGATGCTTAAGGCAAATTTCTGTTGAAGGGATTCACATTACAGTTCTTTAACCCCTGGTCTACTCTGGTAGACTAATTTTGTCTCTACGGTAGGTTATATCTAACAATTGGGATCAATAAAGTACATGTCTGTCTCTATCTTTCTGTCTATGGCAGGGTAGCTAAATGTAAAGCATATGTAAACTATTAAAACATAACCTGTGTTAATGACCATCTATTGGGCTAATTTTCTAAATTGGGTATCAAAACAATAATGCAACATTGTACTATATCATTAAAAGGAGTGGCTCTAAAATTGATGGACTTAATTCTGATATCCTGGAATAGTATTCATCTGTTGCAACAAAGAAATGACATCTCTGACAAGCTGCCAAGTATCCCACGCAGCATTAAGATCATGATATCAGAACTGTAGGTTATTTTTGTCATGTTTAACCTACCTGGATATTATACAATCTTGGGTGTAGCACACTAATACAGGTAATCACCCATCATCTGTTATAATCATTATTGCTTTTATTGAAGCTCTGTGCTTGGATTAGGCCTTGTGTTTGGACGAAGGTAAGAAGGTAAATCCCCTATATGTGGCATTGAGCACTTTTTCTGGAGTGCAGAATGAGCCCTCTCAGATGCAGAGCACCCAATGGTCTTAGCTTTTTCACACCTTCACATCTAATCAAATGAAGATTTTCCACAAGAGGGCGTTCTTACCATTCTTTCTCGTCCCATCAATGTAATTCTTCCACAGCTTCCACAGAAAATCTTCTGAGGGTGATCATGCTCTTGTCCTCTCCCTTGTCCTCCATCTTCCCTCTTTCACTTGGTTTATTTTTCTATAATACTAAATAATTTTTTTTATTATTATAAGTCTCAACACCAGCCGAAGCTATACAATGCTCACGTTACAGTCATACTGTGTTTATATCACATTATGTTATTAAATAAGTTTAACATGAATTGTTCACTATGATTTGCTTCATTTTATGAACAAATACCCACAGCAGTTTTACCAGATGTATAATACAACAACTGTCCAGGTATGAGGTGAGGATAAGACATATTTGTGTAGAATAATTTTAATGATCCTCACTTCTTCTGTGCTGAAATTTAATTTTGGCAGAAGAACATGCAAGCAAGTACACCAAGATGCAGATTAAAAAACATTTATCTCGTGTCATCACTCGACAGCCAGATTTCTTATCTGTAGACAATGGGGAATAAATGTTATCTTGAACTTACTACTACATTATACCACAATATTTAATTAACAAATATGGGTTTCCATAGGTATGTCTCTGTCAAAACAAAACTCCAATAAATGGGCATACAAACTGCACATTTTTGAGAATCTAATTTCTTATATTTTTTTCAAAACTTTTTTTAAATCACAACACACTTGTAGTGTATAATCATATAAAAATTTAGGAACAAAATGTTCTGTATCTAATTTTATTCTATATTTCTAATTATTTAACTAGTTTTTGTTTATTTATTCTTTAGACTGGAACCATATTTGCTACCTCCACACAAACATTATATATATATATATATATATATATATATATATATATATATATATATATATTTATATATATTTATATATATTTATATATATAAATATATTAGATATATATATATATTCAGCATCACATTAAAAAATGAATGGCGACACATTTTTCGAGTGCAGGTTTTAAAAATGAATAATTTGGGATTTGTAGACTAGGAATTTATTTCACCTTAAAACGAATTAAAAACCTAAATGGGTTAGCTACAGGCTAATTTACAAATTACCTCAGAGATGCGCGTGGCGTCTTTAAAAAGGCGCGAAATTGTAACGTCGCGTGCGTGTTTTTTCCCCCCGCTGGCGCCACGTGACTGCTTTGAGTGAGTAACGCCTCCTAAAGCTGAGAGAGAGAGAGAGAGAGAGAGAGAGAGAGTGTATGGAGACGTGAACACTTTCTCTCAGAGCCCCCCTTATTCCCCTCCCTGCGAGCCCCCGAAACCGGATTAAACCGATTTATTTTTTTCCATTAAACGTGACCGTTATTCGGGGCTAAACCGAGCCGCGATGTGGATTCAGGTCCGCACTATAGACGGGACGGAGACCCGCACGGTGGAGGATCTGTCCCGGCTCACCAAGATCGAGTCCCTGCGTCTCAAAATACAGGAGATCTTCAATGTGGACCCTGAGAGACAGCGCTTATTCTACAGGGGCAAACAGGTCCGAAATGTCTGTTTTAATGGTTTCAGACTCGTGTTTATCTCTCGCTGTTTGTTTGTCTTATTATCTTGGGATACAGCTACGCTGCTAGCTAGCCAGGTTGCTAAGTTAGATGGCTAGCTGGCTGGCTAACGCTTTTGGAGCTTCCTGTTTGGCTGGGAATGTTAGCCTGCAGTTTGTTGCGCAAGAAACGCTACCATAAACCCCTCGAAATCAAGCGAAATTCATTTGGATTTATCAGTTTGCAAAATATCAGGACTGGACAAACTGAATTAACGCCTGCAGTGTTATATAAGTCTGACTGAACCCGGATAAACACTAGGTGTCAAGTCAACACTAGGTTGTTTATCTAGTAACTTGCGTATTTAGATAATTTATTCATATGCTTGCGTATTTGGATAATGTGTTCTTTTAGCTTGTTCTTCATTTTAGATATCTTATCACTGCTAATAAATATACCGTTCACTCTATATATTCCGCTGTAAACCCCTTCAACGTCCCAATCTGCATACTAACCTACTAAATAGTGTCCAAACAGTGATAATATACTGTATTTACAGCGATAGTATTATGGTTTGGGACGTAGCCATGGTTACCTGAAGACACGCGACAGTTCATAGCGTAAAGTAAGCTCATGTTTCATACTAATTATCCTCAGTGTTTAGTACTGCGTAGTGTTCTTTTACTGTGCTCATGTGTCGATTTGGGACGGAGCCTCTGTCTCATTTCCGTTTATTAACTTTTTTTATTATTAGCACATCGCGACATCCGAGCAGCTGTTGGTGTTGTTTGTTTGTTTGTGTTTTTCTCGCTACACGTGCGCTGCCCCTAAGCGAAGCTGCTGGAAAGCGCTGTGTGTGTGTGTGTGTGTGTGTGCGCGCGCCCAAGTGTGTTTTGTTTTGACGTCGTGCTCGCGGATGGAACGTCACAACGTGAAAGAAAAAAAGGACGTGAGAGATGAATAAAGATGCAGAGAGAGAGAGAGAGAGAGAGAGAGAGAGAGAGAGAAAACAAAAGCGAGGTATTCTTATTTCCGGTTTCCTGCCAGCTGCACGTGCTGATGAATGAAAGGCGGAAGTTTTGAAGAAAAAAAAAAGGAGCCAAAAATATACACAATAAACGGAAGCAGCCATATGAAATGACTTCATTTTTCTGTATACTTTTATATTAGTGTGTAATTATGCCGTAATAACTGCATAGTGCTGCCGTGTTTGCACTGTTATTAAACTATGTTTTTATTTACAGCTGGCCACTACCTCACACAACACTGTTACAATATTTTGAACATAAATAATATGAAACTTGTGAGAACTTTTGAATTTTAATTTCTCCCGTTGTTTAAGTGTTATCAGTTGCTTAATCTTTAATTATTGTAATTCATTTTGGAGTGTTTTTGATTGTAAATTCCACATCCTTTGTGCTGTCTGTATTTCGATCCAAAGACGTATACACAAAGACATTCTCTCCCTGATTGTTTGGCAACGTTTGAGTGTGTTTGTGTTGGACTGACAGGCTCAGTGATGAATTCTGACAAATTGTCAATAAATAAGCTGTGCTCCTTCTTTAGTTACATTTAAAGTACCTGTGAAACCAGTTTGTCATTTCTTCACCAGCCTCTCTTTTTTCTCTCTCATGAAGTTAATCTCATGATTGTTTCTGTCAGTGCTGACACTGCCTTCCATAAATATTACATAAATGTCTCCTAACAGAAAACTTCCTCGTATCAATGATTACACACATTTTTAATCTGTTTATACCACTCCTGGTGAATAAGCTTTTACTAGGCTTAGCATTTTCCATTTTAAAATATTGGGATAAACAATTAAATCATTTATAAGCATTAGCAAGAAAGGACAGGTAAATTAGCATTTCCACGATTTCTGGTTTAAGGAGAGTAGTGGAGCGTGTAATAATTTTACCAGTTGTGCAGTCGGGTACTGTGGCAACTCAGCTGGATAGTGGATTGTTTGTCTAAAAACAACATATTTAATCCCCTTCTAATTATCATCACAATCAAGGTCAAAATGTTCATTGTTTTTCAGTCAAAAACTGAAAGAGCTATTTTGACCATCCCAATATAGTAAACTCATATAGGCACCATATTTTTTTTTGTTTAGTGTAAACTTTGTTATAGATTTTTATTTTTCTGACTTCTACATTATCGAGTGAGTACAAAAACATTTTGGATTTCCAAACATTAGATTTCCAGCACAAATTTCCAGCACTATCTGTGCAGCATTGGATTATGGGTAGTGTTATCCTTTGTTATTCTTTTTATAGTGTTATACTTTGTATAAGTGTGTTGTGTAACACTCTTCCCCCATTGACAGCATTCGTCAGATTTGCACAAGCACTTGCACCCAAAATTTCATCTAGATCTTTGTAGAAGGGACAGGAATCCGTAATTTCAGCGGACTTTGTTGCATTTTGTCCCGGGTGCTCATGTACTTCTGGCATAATTTCTTTACTTTTACACAATGTTGCAGTGCCATTCTGTTGTACCCTCTATATTTCATTTTTTTGCAAAAACAAAAGAAAATCTTTGATATTCTTATGTGCTGAGGATAGTTGCCGTTTAATGCAATCCTCTATCCAAATATCAGTAAGCGCAGTGGTCTCCTCCTGAGACCACACAACCCCACCACCACATATTGCGAAAACGCAAAGCGGAGTGGTGTGTCTTCACGTTCACATTGCACAAATCAATCAAACCACAAATGAACCGTCCTCAGACCACCTCCTGAGGTGGTCTGAGTATGGTTCATTTGTGGGCCTTTTAGGGGGATCCGAGATCATTTGGAGTGTTGACATATACACGTTATATTGGCGAACTAGGTGTGAAAGTCTCCAGAAGAACTGTGGCTGGTTCTGCAAGATGCTCGGTAAAACTTACTAGCGAATTTCCTTATGAAACTGCACAGATTATACCTGAGACTACTGATTTTTTTTTTTTTAAAGCAAAGAATCATCACACGAAATATTGACTCATTACTGTTATTGCTCTTTATAGTATTTTTTAAAATGTAGAAACATTTAATTTCATTATTTTTGAAGGCATTTTTGCTCTACAGTATTTTTTTGCATGTGCCTAAGACTTTTGACATACAGTACTGTATGTATGCATATATATATATATATATAGCGACAGTTATGTGGGTGGAAACTCCTTGTTGATAAGAGAGGTCAGAGGAAAATGGCCAGAATTGCTTCGAGCTGCCAGGAAGGTTATAGTAACTACTACAATCATTCTTTACAACTGTGGTGAGCAGAAAAGCATCTCAGCATGCACAAAACATTGAACCTTGAGGTGGATGGGCTGCAATACCAGAAGACCACATTGGGTTCCGCTCCTGTCAGCTGTCAGCCAAGAATAGGAATCTGAGGCTATCATGGGCACAGGCTCAACCAAAGCCTGTTGATTAGGAAAAAAAAAATCACCTTTTTCCAGCACAGCCTTGAACCTTCCTAGAGTTGGCTGACTGGCCAAATTGGGCAAGCAGGAAAGAAGGGCCTTGGTCAGGGAGGTGAGAGAGAACCCAACAGTCACTCTAAAAGAGCTCCAGAAGTCCTGTGCAGAGATGGGAGAGCCTGTTGGACAGACCACCACCTCTGCAGCATTCCATAAATGTGATGAGACAAAAATTGAGCTCTTTGGGCAGAACAACAAGCACTATGTCTGGCGAAAAACAGTCACTGCACATCACCTCGCAAATACCATCACTACGGTGAAACATGGTGGTGGCAGCATCATGCTATCGGGGTGCCTTTCAGTGGCAGGGACAGGGAGATTGGAAAATAGTGAGGGACAGATGAATGCAGCCAAATACAGGAGCATCCTTGAAGAAAAGCTCCTCCAGAGTGCACGCAAACTCAGACTGATGTGACAGTTAACCTTTCAACATGACAGTGACCCTAAGCATACAGTCAAAACAACACTGGAGTGGCTGTGGGGCAAGTGTCTGAATGTTCTTGAGTGGTCCAGCCAAAGCCCAGACTTAAAGCCCATCTGTGGAGAGATCTGAAGATGGCAGTTCACAGATGCTTGCCATCCAATCTGACAGAACTTGATCTGCTGTGAAGAATGGGATAAACTGCCCAAATATAGGTGTGCAAAGCTTGTGGAGACGTATCCAAGAAGACTTGTAGCTGTAATTCCTGCCAAAGGGCTTAAACAAGTATTGAATAAAGAGTCTGAATACTTGTGAATATAAGATTTCAGTTTTTGATTTTTAATTAATTTTCAAAAATCTCTAAAAACATGTTTTCACTTCATTATGGGTGAGTATGTGTAGATTGATGGGTAAAAATGGCAATTATATCCATTCAGAATCAAATGCACAGCACAATAAAGTGTGCAGCAAGTAAAAGGATCTGAATACTTTCTGAATCCACTGTGTGTGCATATATAGGCACGAAGCCGCAGGTAATCACAGCCATGCCTATATTCAGTACAACAGCATGATTGCGAGTGTGAAATTGCTATTATACTACAAAGGTTTTGTTTATTTTTGCTCTATCATTGAAAATAGTTCCCAAAGAAGCCACAGCTAGATAGTGTGTTGTGTGTTGCCATGCAACACACAGACTGACTGACAGCCCATAGTAATGGTTTCGATGTAAGAAACTATTGCAAAAATCGGAATTTTATGTAGCGAAAACAGACAAGCAGACTGATACAAACAGTGACATGTACCAGTGTTTTTATACTTAATATCAGCATTCTTAGAACACCACTTGTCCAATCAAATTAGTGGACTGGAACTAACTGTTGTATAAATATATATTTATTTCAGATTAATTAAATTAAAATATTCTCCACTAACTGTCACAGAAAGTGAGGGAGCCTGCGCAAACATCCCTGTGTGAGACAAGAGCACATGAGATTGGGGGAGGGGAGCACGGCTCCCAGAAGTGACGGTTAATATCAGAGAGTTCAAAACACCTGCGCAGATCATTCCAGATTCCCATGTCAGTTGGCTCATCTCTTGTTTTACTGGGAGAAAAAGGCCACTTGTGTGGTGTATTTTTGAGTGAAAACTCATACAAGTGTACTCTGATGTTTTTGCAGAGCTACTACACAAAGTGCAAAATGGTTGGTGGGTCTGGTAATTTAATATAGTCTGCAGTAAATGTAGGTATCATGGCAACATAATATCGTGTAGAGACGATAATATTGTTAAATCACACAAGCCTTGCTGTTACTATAGAAAAGATAACACATTAGAATTACTGCATTAGTATAAACCTGCACTATTGTCAGGACTACTGTTATAGAAAATTAATCTACACCTTCTGACCAATCAGAATAAAGCACTTGTATAAATAACAGTAAGGTATAGGAGCTTTAACACTGTATTCAGCACTGTTGTGTTCTACCTGATCATTAGTTTAAAATGTTATTTCATAATAATATTATATTGTACCTGAACACCGACACCAACAGTGATTTTTGTCTCCAATTACATTCGTGTCATCTGTCCATTAGTGCAACAACATACACTAGGCTTACATCACAATGATATCATATGTTGGCATCACATCAGAGCATTTTTAATAAGTATAGGTAAATGAGCACTGTATCTGACAGATACATGATAGCAATATTGGTATAGATGCATCCCTGATTCAGCTTTGTTAAGGGAATAAACACTGACTGTAACAAGAGAATTTGAAGTCATCATCCATACCTTCCCAGTTTGAGTACAAAGCAGTTGATATGACCAAAGTGCACATCCTTAAAATGCTGTTGAGTGCTGGGCATATTATTCTTCTCGCCAGCTCTTTTTCTGACTCAATGCTGCCTGTAAACCAAAAATCTAGACTCTGTAAGACTCTCTGCTGCTGGTCGTCACACTGTGCTTTCTGGTCTCTAGCATACATTTTCTTCTGCTTTGCCTTTCTGCATTGCTCAAAGATTTCTGCTCACCACTGAAGCAAGTACTCTTTGTAGCTGGGGGACTTTGCCAGACGCTGAGAGAGCATTTCACTCTGTCCCTAAAGGAACTGACTCACCCCATCTAATAAGACTTCCACAAAGAATCCTTAAACTGGATTTTTTTTTTTTAAAATGTCAATTCTCAAATAAAAATGGTAATTGTATAAAACGTATGTAAATATCCACAATTTACAATTACTATACTCTGGGATGCTAATATAATCCCAGTGTTTAAAGAGAACCATGTTAACTTTTGAGTATATAATGTTCACCTAATGCAGCAGTGGTAATTTTGACAAAAACAAAGATTAAAAAAAGACCATGGTCAAAATGAAACAATAATTAAATAAGTCACTTCTGTGTTCTAATGTTTTGTAGTTGGAAAATGTGCCGTTGTACATTATCAACTACAGTGTAAAAAAACTCACTCCCCTTTAGTAACTGCTTTACTATGTTGTATTCACCCTGGATGGAATACCAGTCTATTGCAGGGCCTCATATACACACGTTCACACCTAGGGCCAATTTAGCATTGCCAGTCTGCCTACCTGCATGTTTTTGGAGAGTGGGAGGAAGCTGCAGAACCTGGAGGAAACCCATACAGACACAGGGAGAATATGCCTCAGACTAACCTGAGCTCAGGATTGAACCCAGGACCCTGGAACTGTGAGGTGGTAATGTTACCCACTGTACCACTGTGCCACACCATAGGAAAAATTTTTTTTATAATGTCAGTCTAGTCAGGCTAATATACTACTAACTAGCTGGAACTGGCAAAACTGATGACCAAAGTCACTGAAATTAATTTAATATTACTAAATACACTATATGGCCAAATGTTTGTGAATACCTGACCATCATACCCATATTCAGCATGACAATGTCCCTGTGCACAAAGTGACTTCCATTACAACATGGTTTTCCAAGGTTGGAGTTGTAGAACTTGAGTGGCCTGTATGGAGCCCTGGCCTTTCCTCCGAAGGAGCTGCTGCATGTTAAAGAGAAAGTCATAACTGTATGATAATTTAAACCTTGTTTTAGCGGTTTTTGCTCTATTGCTATGTCTGTGGTCATAAATCAATTCTGTAATGGTGTAGCTGGAACATACAAGGGGTGTGGCATTAAAAGTGAGACTGTCAAACCAATTTTCTTCCAAAAATGTGAGAGGGTTACCACCTCCTGAAACCTCGCTCCTAGGGATGAAACTGTGCTTTCCTGATTTTGATTTCAGCCTTATAAGTGCTTTTAGTAAAGGTGCTTAAAATTTATGTCCTGTTGTGGACAGAGAGAAGGTGGGTTGAACCGGCAAGTAACACGTGTTGATTCTCGTGTGATTACTGCCAGTTTACTTATATGTGCTTGCTTTGTCCTTCCAGTAACATGGTGGGTGAGAGAGAGACAGAGCTGCCGGAGTTGGCTTACTGCACACACACACACACACACACTCACACACACACACACACACACACACACACACACACACACACACATACAGAGTGTGATCCAGTTTGAAGTGAACTTGAACTTGAATGAAGTGGAAGCTCTGAACTATTGAGATGGTTTGATCTTGTGTTGACCAAATGAAAACTGTGCTGAAAAACTGAAAAGCATGGCCAAGAAAATAAAGGGAGCCTCAAGCTCTGAGGAAAATTTGCATGCCTCCTTCCTGGGTCCTTCTTCACACAGACACACACACACACACACACACTGGGTTTTACTGTGGTGCCGAAACCTGGGAGGAGGTACCAGACACCACCATGGAAACCTCCCCGCTCGGCAAGATAATTAAATCCCTTGTCAGCCTCCACCAAAACCAACATGAGGCCTTCCTTGACCAGCACCAGGGACAACAGCAGTGGTGGCCATCAGACAGGTGCTCCAGATGCTGCTGCAACCCACAACTCCTCCAGCTGCAGCCCCACCATCTATGGCTTCACCAGCTGGCCTTGCCATAATGCTAGTGAACACGTCCTCCATGGATAATAAGGAGGCCTTTGTGGAGCTTTGTAAGTGCGCGGCAGTTGCATGGGTATGGCCAAAGAACGAATGGACCCTACTCCTCCTCCCCTCGCAGTCAGGGGAAGCTCAGCACGCTGCCCAGCAGCTGCTGCCATGCATGCAGCTGGAATACCAGAACATGAGAAGGGCACTACTGCAAAGGGTCAGCCGGGCACCAGAGGAACACTGATGATGCTTCCAGTCCCTGACACTTTTTGATGTCTCCTGCTGTCTTTCCACAGGCAGACCCATCTGCGCCCACCCTGACCAGGGCAAAGCCTGGGCAGGTTTGCTGATGGAGCGGGGAATCCAGGCATTTCCTGAATCAGTGTTCCCTAATGGAAGTGGAATAACTGATCCAGATCCCTGATGCACATCAGGCCTCCCCTGATTGAGCAGGCTCCACCCTTTGTGGGGATATCCCTCAGGGATTTTCCGTTGGAGCAGTCGCAAGACGAAACTCCGAGGCAATTGATTGTCAAAAAATCCAGGCAAATGTTGCACTATCCCACCAGTACTTTTCAGTTATCAAGGATAGGTTATATTTTGTGATGCAAGATACTCAAACTAAGGAAGACACGACCCATTTGTTCATACTGAAGAGCCTCACAGAAATGCTTCTCCATGTTACCCATCATAATCCCGTGGCTGGGCATTTAGGGCAGGATAAGACACTAAACAGTCTCATGGCTGTTTCTATCGGCTGGGTATTCGCAGGTGGTGTGCGGCATGTCAGGGGAATGTCAGCTGGTGAATCCACTGGCCACCCCAAAAGCGCCATTGCGCCCCATCCACTAATCAAGGTCCCCTTTGAAAGAATTGGTATGGACCTCATCGGGCCATTACAACAGACTGCACAAGGGCATCACTTTGTTTTAGGTCTAGTGGACTATGCAAAGCGATACCCCAAAGCAGTGCCTCTTCAACATCTCAGCAAGCAGAGTTTCAGAGGCACTCTTCTGAGTTATCTCCTGAGTCGGGATCCTGAATGAGACCCTGACTGACCAAGGCACATCTTTCATGTCATACATTCTTTGCGAATTGTACAAATTATTGGGGAATTAATCAATTCGCACCAGTTTTTACTGTCCACAAACAGATTGGGCTGGTCAAATGGTTTAATCAAATCCTAAAAAATATGATTCAGAAGTTTGTTCGTGATGACGCTTGGAATTGGGCTAGGTGGCTCAACTATTGTCATTTGCAGTATAAGAGGTCCCACAAGCCTCCATGGGGTTATCTCCATTTGAATTACTGTCCAGGTGCAAGCCCTGCATGGTTTTAGACATCATTATCGAAAATTGGGAGGAGGGGCCTTCAAACAGCAAAAACAAAATTTAGTACATTCTGGAAATGAGGGCAAAACTTAACACCTAGATTCAACTAACACAGGTGAATTTGCATTTGCAGGCCCAAAAAGCTCTAAATTACTCACAAAGTGGCAAGGCTAAGAGGTCGCATGGCTAAGAGGTCAGGCAAAAGGACGGAGGCAATGCACTTCAAATATACCACCTCAGTCTCCTGAAACCATGGAGAGAGGCGGTTCCTGTGACTTTGCTGATGATGGTTCCTGAGAGGAAGGAGCTAGTGCTAAATCTAGAAGGTGTGGCCCAGTTCATCCAAGTCCCCTGTGGAGACCACCTCTATGTGTCCTAGAGAGCACAGGTTGCCAGGTTGCAAGGGGAATTTTCCGACATGGTTTTGTCTCCCACCGACCTCATAGAGCACCAAATCAAAACTTGTGCAGGAGCTGCCCCTCCCGGCTACCCAAACACAAAAAAGTGTGGTTCGGGATGAATTCAGTGCTATGCTCGACATGGGAGTAATTGAGGAGTCCCATAGGGATTGGATCAGCCCAGTGGTCTTGGTGCCCATTTTTTGATTGGCCATTTTTTGTGTGGACTTTGGAAGGGTCAACGCAGTGTCTAAATTTGATGCATACCCAATGCCATGCATTGATTAACTGCTCGATTGGGCACACCTTGCTTTTATTTGACACTGGATTTAACCATGGGGTATTGCTAGCTTCCCTTGACTCCAATATCTTGATGGATTTTTCCACTCCATTTGGGTTACACTATTTTGTCACCCTTCTGTTTGGGCTGTTTGGAGCCCCAGCGACATTTCAGTGTCTCATGGACAGAATACAACACCCGGACAGCACATATGCCGCTGCATATTTAGATGATATCATTTATAGTAATGATTGGCAGCGGCATGTGCAACACCTAAGAGCTGTTTTGAGATTCTTGATATGAACTGGACTCACAGCAAACCCAAAGAAGTGTGCAGTAGGACAGGTGGAAGTATGGTATCTGGGCTTCCACTTGGACCATGGGTAGGTGCATCCCCAAATCGACAAGACAGCTGCAATTGCAGCCCGTCTGAGACCCCAAGCAAAAAATGGAGAGTCAGTTCATGAGGCTGGATGGCTATTAGGTTTATTAGGTTTGTGCCTAATTTTTTGGAGGTCACAAGCCTGTTAACTGATCTCACTAAAAAGGGAGGTGTGGACGGTCCAGTGGACAGAACCATGCAAGCGGGCTTTCTGCCAGGTAAAAAGCATTTTTGTGTGGGGGCCTCCTGACTTGCTCCTGACTTTTCTCTCCCGTTTGTTCTGCAGCCTGATGCATCGGACAGAGGGCTGGGGGCTGTTTTGTTCCAGGTGGTGTAGGAGGAGGAGCACCCAGTGCTTTACATCAGCCGGAAGCTCTCGGTAAAGGAGTAAGTACAGCATGATAGAGAACCTCTGATACCTCATACTGGGGCGCCCCTTTACACCCTGTTCCGATTATGCTTCGCTCCAATGGCTCTACCTTCAGAGCATGAAGGAAGCCAATGCGTGGATCACTCCTTGATATTCGGCAGTTCACCCATTCAAGTTCAAAATGGTCCACAGACTGGGGGTGCAGATGGCTATGGCAGATTTCCTCACATGCCAAAGCCTGGGGGTTGGGGGGTGGGCGGAGTCGGCTTCAGGCCAGACGGCTCCCCAGCCTGAGTCGGGCGGGGGTGTGGTCCAGCGTTGTTGGCTCACAACACACACACGCATGGAATGTGATCCAGTTTGAAGTGAGCTTGAACGAAGTGGAAGCCATGAACTTTTGTATTTTTATGAACTGTATTTTTGTTTACTCCTGTGTTGAGTAAATGAAAAAGGTACTGAAAAGCACGGCTGAGAAAATAAAGGGAGCCTGAAGCTCTGAGAAAAATTCGTCTGCTTCCTTCCTGCACCCTCCTGCACACAGACACACGCAAACCGGGTTCTACAGACACTTTTACCCAAATATTAACTAACAACAGACTGAATTATTTCATTCCCAAAAAATGTGAACAAACAAACAAACAAGTTTTAGCTACTAAAAGCCACTTCATGCTAAAAACTTTTATTCATCATTTTTAAATTGAGCGTTTCTATTTAAAGTAGTATATAAATTTATACCAATTGAGAGATGCATTGTAAAAACGCACACCCATTCATCCTATTGTATTTTTTTTTTATATGCGTTTAATAGGGGTGTAATACGTTGCCACTATCTTTATCCGTATCTGTATCTTTTTCTTTCTTTCTTCACCTGGAGGAAGGTGTCAGGTGGCGGAGCCGAAGACAGTTGCAGGTTCAGAGTTTTATTAAAACAGGCAAACAAATCCAAAACATAAGGCAAGAACAAGGTCAGGTCATATGGCAAGATAAAGACTTGGTATCGACAGGTAAGAAACACTGAGCATATACTTCACATTGTGGTCGTGGAATGAGTGTCCTTCTATACTGTTGGCGTGATTGTGTAAGTGAGTCCAGGTGTGTGTAATCAGTAGGTCAGTGAATGTGATAGCATTCGTGATGGCTGTTGGATGTTGTAGTCTTTGGGGGCCATGTTTGTAGGCCGCTCTGTGTGAAGCAACGCAGATTCCAATGTTGACATGACAGAAAGTAAACCCCTCCCAACTTGCAAGACTTTTTGTTGTGTCCTGTGGGATCCCAGTCCCGATGCACACTAGTCTCAAACACATGCCCTGTGAACCTTTCTGGCAAGCTTTCTAAAAAAAAAAAAATAGTGCACCTCCTATTCATATCTGTATTTGTAGCCATTTAGAGCATATTATATGCTCATTCCAAACAATGTCTTCATTTTTTTTTGTTAGATTCATACTGCTTACACTTTATGAAATACAACCAAATTTGATAAAAAGCAACCAAATTCTATTAAAATAACCAATTTATTTACAAAATAGTCAGCACTATGTATGCTGTTAGGAGATCATTAACTTTCTTACTCAAATTTGCCCGTTACAGGAGGTCAGGATTGTGTTGCACTTTTACTTTCGCAGTGCTTTACATTTAGACCCACTGAATCAATGAAAGAGCCAATAAATCCATACCTATGTGAGTTTTTATTCTGATAAATACAGCAGTACAATACAATATAAAAATAGAATTATAACAATACATTTGCAATACAGTCAAAAATGCAGTACACAGAATCGCACATAAATACTGCCAATGGTGAAAAATATACAAAAAATAAAAAAATTAAAAAGAAGTCTGAATGCTGGAAGGGAATATACAGTTAAATCTGAGCAGTGAGTGTTTTGTATAATTATACTGAGATTGTTATTGTTATATGCAGTAAAGTGAACACATCAGAGAGGAGGGACACATGGGTTCTCTTAAAGGAGGATTATGGTTTGGGGAAAGAAGCTATGTCAGGGAAACCTTAAAAAAATTGGGCGTGTGGATGGGTGTGAGAGGTTGGCCATAATTTGAAAACCTAAAGTTACAGCTTTACAATGCGCTGACACTGGAGACTCCTTCCATACACGTAAAATAAACGTTTCCTTACAGAAAACTACTTCAGATCAACGATTATACATTTTTCTTTGTTAAAGAAGCATCAGTCAAAATTAATAAAGATTAGGTCTCTAGCGGTTAAGTAGGTGGAGTTCAACAAGATTTGATTTTTTTTTTTTTTCTTGAGCCCGTCCACGTTTCTGCCCATGTACACAAAGCTCCGGCCACAGGATCTGCAGTGCCCTATAGAGTTCAATTAGAGTTAGCATTCTAACTGGCATTAGCATTAACAAGGACTGTCATGACATCACTTTCAAGAGATGAGGTAGGCTGTTTATTTATTAAGGGCTTTACTATCCTTTGTTATTTAGATATATATGATAAAAGTACCTAATATTTGTTGCACCGCATTAGGGAAGATACTTTATGCTCAGGTAGCTCAAGTTGATATTGCATTTCACATTTCTCTTGTACACAGTGGCTTATCATCTAATGCTGCTATGCAAGTACTCTTCTTATCATAGTGGTGGATGTCAGAGTCCCGTGTGCAGGCTCGATGATGGTGTTAGCATTTTAGCTTGACCTGTGTTTTTGCCCACTTGGCCATTCACCTTCTTGAAAGCCAAGTTATAACACTATAAACATGCAAAATTTGGCTCATTCTGATTTATGAGAACTGTCAATAGTGTCATTGCTGTCCTGTTTTTCTTTGTAAGGAGGTCTCAGGCTTTTAAGCTCCAGAGGTAACGTCGTTAACGTTGTTTAGCTTCATGGGAGTTAGCTGGGATTACATACATTTCTATAAAAGTGGTTCATCCAAAGCAGAGCCTTACCTTTTGCTCTAAGTGATGAAAACATGCCAGCTTGATTCATTACGTGAAGCAGCCATTCAAATAATTAAAATCTTTATACAGATTGTATTTACATACAGAACTTGTACAAGAACATCATCACTAATTCCATGTACAGCTTCATGCCCTTCACTAGTAATAGATTACTTCATATTGGAAAAGCACTGTCAGTGTTTATTCAAGTTTCACTGCATTTAATGACATTAATTTTTTTCGAAGCACAGCATGGTTATTTTTGCTCACTGTAAAATTTTTTTTATCATGTTCTAGGACTGTTGCACATTTAATATGTATTTTAAGCATCTTTTATACAAGTTCCTGTGAATAAGCTGTTACTATAGAAAGGATGATAATTTAGAACAACTGCAATACTGTAAACCTGTGATCTGTCTGAGCTGCTGTTATATACAAAATTATACACCCTTTATTCTTTTTATTCTTATTCATTATTCTCACCTGGATGCTGCAGATTTGTACCAGCTATAATCATAAACACTTTCCTTTGCTCATCCCAAGACTCTTGTTCACACTCTTCTCATACTGAACGTCCTTTCAGTACATGGTCTGTGTTTACTTTTCTACACCAGTACACTGTAATGCTTTATAATTCCACTGGTATCACAAAGAAGAGGATGGGTTCTCTTTTGAGTCTGGTTCCGCTCCAGGTTTCTTTCTCATGTTGTCTCAGGGAGTTTTTCACTCTTGCCTCATAATTGCTCCTTAGGGACCAAAATCTACATAGTCTACATATAAATTGAATTGAGCATGCAACATTTGTGGGAAGATTTTTTTTAATCATTTTTCCTTTAATTTTCACCACCAGCTTGTGTTTTAAATGGTCGAGTAATACTGTGATAGCATGATATTTTTCACTGGGTTATAATATGGAAGAAATTTATAAAAACTGTAACACGCCTACTGAACAGTAAGATCTGACCCGTGCTGTGCTGAAAGCTCTTTGAATGCTCATTCTCTCTAGCTAGCTTATCTGCATAGTGTGCAGGAGAAAATGAGATCCGATCGCAATGTGTACGGGAGCGAGTCTAAACCCCAGCGAGACCCAATTGCTCATTGAACAGACAGCGATATTCAGCTACATATCACATGTTACTGCAGGCTGTAAAGCAGAAAACAACGGAAAGAAAGAAGGATTTAATTGTTTTGTGTCGCTCGGTGTTTAATGATCAATCAGTTACGTTTTATTACCCGGTCGCACTTTGGTACACTGTTGTGTCGATGTTGTATCGTTATTAGAACATGACCCAATTCTTCCTCTTCCTCCTCTTTTCTCTTTTTTTTATTTTTGTTCTTTCGCTTGCTCGCGCTCTGCCTGGCTGGCGGTGGGGGAGGGGAGCTGCTCCTCAAATTTCCCAGAATTCTCTTTTCCTTGAAGCTGAAATGGCGGTTGGGCGCATACACGCACACAAATACACACACACACACACACACACACACACACACACGCTTTGGCCTCTTTTTGTGAACTTGCAAGTCAACCCGTCAAACTAACGCTACTGTGTGCACACACACACACACGCACTTTTAAGACAAGACACACTAATGTGTGCAAAAGCACTGAAATATGTAGTTGGGAAGAATTTAAATATGCTCACGCACACACGCACGAACACACACACTCACACTGGCTTAAGACATTTGAGTGCAAAACACGCAGACACTCAAACACATACTTTGCTAACACACACACACACACACACACACACAAACTGATCCAGGAGAGCGTGATTGTGAGCCAGCGAGCGTTTTTTTTTCTTAACACATCATGATGGCGCGTCTCGCTCTTAAAGAACCCGCCATTTTACCACTCGCGCAAAACCACGGTGTGAAAATGGAGGGATGAAATGGAGGAGGAAGATAGAGAGGGAACTGAAGGGAAAGAAACGATGTGATAAAACCGAAGAAGAGAAAATGGACAGAGAGAAAATAGAGGGATGAAAAAAGAGAAAATTTTTGTTGCCGGTTAAAGACATAAATTAATGTTCACTAACGATCAAATAGAGGATTCATGAATAAATAACTGCCCTAATGAAAGGGGTAACATCACTAATGTGGTACGGGTGTGTGTTTGTCAGTCATTAGTCACAGACTGTGCTTGCTGCTTACACACACACATACACACGCACACAAATAAACATAGATGCCTTTCCTCGTGTGGTTGTTTATTACAGTAATTAAAAAAAAAACCTTACAATATGCTTTTTTCCTCAGGTATGTCAACTAAAACCTGTTTAAAACTGTTGAAACTTATCAAATCACAGTGGTGTAAATCATGGTTTTCTTAATGCTGACAGTAGTTCACAATATCAGAGTCTGTGGAAAAGGCGTCTAACACAATACCATTATCTGTATCTGTTTAGTGCTGCAAATATCAATATCTGGATTTGGGTGTAAGCCCTAAGTGGGCGTGGCCTAAAACAGAAGGTTTTTCTTTCTTTCTTTCTTTCTTTTCTCCCCAATGGACGAACAATGGAAAAAACCCTGAGGTAGAAATGGCAGCAGTGTCAGCATGGTGTGTGAATTCTGGCTCAGACAGTTCTTCAGCCTCAGCTACATCATTGCGGTTCATGTTCGGTCTCATCTAGAGATGTGTGTGGAAGATTTTTTTTAACCCGCTCACATTGTTGTTGTTTTTGTTCGCTTCACATTATTTTCTAACAAATTTAGTTGGTTTTATTTTCCAAAATATAAATAAACTAGTAGCCTAATTTAAAGCACCATGATCCTGACCAGGCAGTTACTAAGGATGAATGAATGAACACTGTAAGCGTGACATACTTTAATGTGTACATGTTAATGACTGTGTTCTTTGTCCTGCAAACATCATATCTGACTGCTCGCTTGCGTCCACATGAAAGTAAAAAAAAAAAAAAAGGACCTAAATTTGAACATAAAGAAGATGACTTAAGGCATGAAGACCAACAGTTTAATCCTCCTTCTACTTATTATATATTGTTTCTCTTTCATTTTATTCCTACATTTTATCATCTCATTTTCTTTTCATTCTTTTTTTATTCCTGTTTCATCTCCCTCTGTCACTCGTTTTCTCTCTCTCTGTTTTGTCTCACTCCATTTTCTCGATGTGGTTTTGGGAGAGCGTTAAGATGGCGGGTTGGTGAGAGTCTCTGCATGTCGGATGTGAAATGAACTAGCGGAGTGATTCACTGCGTCTTCTCTGTGCTCATTTTTATTTCTCTCTTCCGTGAGCACGAGCAGTTTGGATCAGGAATTCATATGATTGTATTAGTGTTGATTTCTTGACAGATTCACTTGATACCTTGATACCTCTTATATAAACAATTAAGAGGTGAGGCATGGGGGTGGTATAGGTGGGGGGATAGGGGGTGGAACAGGGGTGGCACTGATCCTGACAATTGGGGCGATAAAATAACATGGTGTAGTGCGCACTCAGCATTAATGGAATGTTATAGTGACGGCTACGGAGATAAAACCTCACACACAGCACACAATGTAACACAACTAAGTTTATAAATGAATAAACAAACAAACAAACATGATCATGTGACCAGCCGCAGATACAGCAGTGTGATGATTTCAGTGTGTTGTCTGTGTGCTCGTTTCATATTTCTACTTAATGGGAAAAAACTGGACAAAAAGAGAAGGAGAGAGGGAGGGAGACAGACAGGTGTCTCTCTGTTGCTTTTTTTTTCTGTGTATCTGTTTTCTTTTTTGTGCTTATGGAGTAGCTTCTTTCTCTGTCCATTCCATTTACACACACACACATATACACACACACACATAATAACAGGGAAAATGGCGACATCTCCTTCGTGCTCGTCCCAGAGAGAGAACAGGAAAAATCACACACTTCTCCATGCTCACTGTTTCGCAATAGGAACGCACACACACACACACACACACACACACACACACACACACACACGAATACAAACACACAAAGATTATCAACGGAAAATGTGATGGTAGAGTGTGATAGTTGCCGTTATGTACACTGGAAGTCATTTTCCCACTACCAACCCATTACTGTAGTACCACCCTATACTAATATAGTGTGTGTGTGTGTGTGTGTGTGTGTGTGCAGTCCTTTTGCTACAGTCAACATGGCGGAGTGTGTGCTGCTTTTCCCGCTCTCTCAACCAGAGTGAAGCAGCCGCCATTTTGCTCTCATTGTGTGTGTTTGCGCGTGTGCTTGGGCTAAAGGTGCGGTGGGAGGGATTTTGTGTGTTTGTCTGTGTGTTTGTCTGTGTGTGTGTGTGTGTGTGTGTGTGTTTCCATAGCAACCCCTTGCCCTTTTTGTCACTATTCGAATATGTATTTGTTTATTTATATTAGTAGTAGCTGTTTACCTTCATTCTGATTTTGCGGATTTAGTAGCATGTACATATGGTTTACAATACACACACACACAGTGGCATATATGATAATGTGAGCTTGCTGAATGAGTAAACTCCTTTATTTTTAAAATGTTCTTTCTTTCTTTCTTTCTGTTTTTCTTTTTTTCTTTATTTCTTTCTTCCTTCTTTCCTTCATTCTTTTTTGCGATTTCATTATTTTCTTCTTCCATCCATCTGTACCTTTCCCCATTTTGTTTTCTAGCTTTATCCACTCATACTTTCCGTAGACTTACTTCAGTCCTTCTTTTCTACCTCATTTTCCTTCTTTCTTCTTTTCCTTTTTGTTCTTTTTCTCTTTTTCTTTCTTTTTTGCCATCTTTCCTTCCTCCTTCTTTTCCAGGTTTCTTACTTATCTTTTCTCTTCCTCATTACCTTTTTCTTTCTCTATACTTACTACTCTTTTTTCTTTTTTACTGCCTCTTTTTTATTTCCCCCTTTTTCTTTCTTTCTTTCTTTCTTTCTTTCTTTTGTTTCACCTTCTTTATACTATTGCTTTCATCTCTTCCTTCATGATTTTTGCCTTCTTTCTTCTTTTACCTTTTCATTTTCTTTTCCTATTCTTTGTTTTTCCTGCTCTTCCTCCTTTGTTTGTTCTCCGTTTCACTTAAATTTCACATTTATAATTGACTCATTCATTCATTTCTACCACACTTTATTCAATCAATTTATTATTGAGTGGCACAATAACTCTCTCTCTCTCACTCACTCTCTCTCCCTATGATTTACAGATGGAGGATGGACAGACCCTGTTCGATTATAATGTCGGCCTTAATGACATTGTTCAGCTTCTCATTCGCTCTCACACCGATCCAGCTGACAGTCCAAGCCCCACTCCCAACAATGGAGAGGTCATGGCTGATAACGTAACTCCTCCCAGCAGTAGCTCTACCACGCCCACAGCAGCCACAGTAACCACAGCAACCACGGCTTCCCCAGCTACGGTCAGCAGCAACAGTGATTCAGCATTAGACAGTCAGCCTTCGACATCCTCATCTGCTGACCTCATCGATCCAGGGATCGGAGTTTATAAGGTCAGAAAAGGTTAAAAGGGTGTAAGTGTAAAGTGCAGGTGTAAAGGATGTAGGTGTAAAGAGCAGCTGTAAAGGGTGTAAGTGTAATGAACAGTCGTAAAGGGTATAAGTGTAAAGAGCAGCAGTAAAGAGTGTAGGTGTAAAGTGCAGGTGTAAAGGGTGTGGATTTAAAGAGCAACTGTAAAGGATGTAGGTGTTAAAGAGTAGGTGTAAAGGGTGTAGGGGAAGGTTCACGTGTAAAGAATGTAGGTGTAAAGAGCTGGTGCAAAGGGTGTAGGTTTAAAGAGCAGGTGTAAGTGTAGTAGGTGTAAAGTGTGTAGGCGAGGGGGCAGTTGTGAAGGGTGTAATTGTAGCAGGTGTAAAGGCCGTAATGCAGGTGTAAAGGGTATAGGTGTACAGAGCAGGTGTAAAGGGTGTAGGTTTAAAGAGCAGGTGTAAATGTAGTAGGTGTAAAGTGTGTAGGTGTAAAGAGCAGTTGTAAAGAGCAGGTGTAATAGGTGTAGACGAGGGGGCAGTTGTGAGGGGTGTAATTGTAGCAGGTGTAAAGGGTGTAAGTGTAGCAGGTGTAAAGGGCTTAGTGCAGGTGTAAAGGGTATCGGTGTACAGCACAGGTGAAAAGGGTGTATGTGTAAAGGGCAGGCATAAACAGTGTAAATGTAAAGAGTGTAGCAGGTGTAAAGGGTTCAAGTGTAGCAGGTGTAAAGTACAGGTGTAATTGGTGTAGAGGAGGCAGCAGGAGTATGGTGTGTAGGTGTAAAGAGCAGATCTTAAGGGAGTATGTGTAGAGAACAGGAGTAGAGCATGTAGGTGTAAATTGCACTTGTGAACAGTGTAGGGGAGGGGACAGGGTAAAGGGTGTAGGTGTAAAGGGTGTAGGTGTAAAGAACAGGTGTAAAAGGAGTACATGTAAAGAACAGAAGTAAATGGAGTATGTATAAAGAACAAGTATAAAGGGTATAGATGTAAAAAGCATGTATAAAGGATGTAGGTGTAAAGAGTAATTGTGAAGGGTGTAGGTGTCAAGAGCAGATGTAAAAGGTATAAGTGTAAACAACAGATGTGTAGAGTGTAAGTGTAAAGGGTAGGGGTGGGGAAGATGTAAAGGGTGTAGTTGTAAAGAACAGGTGTAAATTGAGTACCTGTAAAGAATAGGTGTGAAGGGAGTACCTGTAAAAAAGCAGATGTAAAGGGAGTACATGTAAACAGTCGTAAGGGCTTAGGTGTAACGTGCGACTGTAAAGGGTGTAGGTGACGGGACAGGTGTAAAAGGTGTAGGTATAAAGAGCAGTTGTAAAGGATGTAGGTGTAAACAATAGGTGTAAAAGGAGTATGTGTAAAGGAACAGGTGTAAAGAGTGCACATGTAAAGTGCAGTTGTAAAGGGTGTAGGGGAGGGGACAGGTGTAAAGGGTGTAGGTGTAAAGAGCAGGTTTAAAGGATGTAAACAGCAGGTTTAAAAGGAGCTTGTGTAAGGTACATATAAAGGGAGTACATGTACAGAACAGGTGTAAAGTGCAGTTGTTAAGGCTGTAGGTGTGAAGAGCAGGTGTAAAGGATTAATATTAATGTTGTGCTTTCAGATTAACGAGCTAGTGGACTGCAGGGACGTCAGCATCGGCGCCTGGTTTGAGGCCACAATCGAGAGAGTCACTCCATCCAGCAAAGGGAGCAAAAGAGAGACAGCAGTTTCTTCTACAGGCAGAGCAGGGAGAAACGGCAAGCGCATTAATGGGAAGGTGGAGACGGAGTCAGACACAAACGGTACTGTGCCGCTAAACTCGAGCAGCGAGAAGCCATCAACGTCTCAAACTGAAGCAGAAGATCCTGCCAGAGACGATGTCAGCTACCACATTAAATATGAGGAGTGGGTGCATTTAACATTTAAATTAATATACAGATTTAACAGGCCACTGTATCTGCTTTACATCCGTGCCACATTCTGCCATTTTAAATGAAAGCCCAGTGTGTAAAAACAAATAGCAAGATAGCTAACATGAAATATAGTCCTGTTCATAGACATTCACTGCTAATACTAAACATCTGGCTAACAGCAGCTAACCCCATAAGATTTCAGAGGTGCTGGTGAACTATGTTATCCAGCTAGCAATTTGTTTCTGGGCTTCTGTGTGTATGGGCCTGTGTATGTGTGCGTTTGCGTTCATCACTGTCTACATATTTAGATGTAGATATTTTTCACTTATATGTATGTGTGTCTGTGCATGTGAATATCCATGTGTGTGTTTGGGTTCATCATTGTATATTTATGTGTAATGTAGATGTTTGTATTGCACTTGTGTGTGTTTGTGTGTGTGTGTATCACTGTCTGCTTAAGTGTAGATGTTTGCATTGCGTTTGTGTGTTTGTGTGTGTGTGCGTCTTTCGTAAACACCTTACTCCCTTCTTCTTCCTCAGATTTCTGCCTGCAGCTGAAGGAGAGGCAGAATGCACACGCGTCTTATTTCTCTCGCTCCGTTTTTTCCCCCCTTCCATGGCAAATTCATCCGGAACGCGCCGTTGCCATGGAGACGAGCAACCTCTCTTGAGCAGCGAGCGTTTCTTTCTTATTTTCTCCCCTTTTTCACGCTGTGTTTATGAACAATATAAACAATCAAACGCAACATAGCTAGACAATTGGATATATACTGCAAATGTTCTGCGACTGTAAATACACTTACATGTTTACATGCAAAGCCATAAATCATTAAGCACAAACGGCAAATCGGATGTGTCTGTTTCTGCACTTCGTTCAGGGATTAGGCTGCCTAGCTAGCAGCATGTTTAGACACCGTTAATGGGATAAAGTCTGTCCAATTCAAAAGGGCAGCAAAATGACAGGGTCCATATTTAAACCAATAGAAAAAGAGCATATGTCCTGCTGAGAAAATCTGATAATACAGTCCACTAGACGAGTGATTAGGTTTTTCAAAAATATAACACAGTGTGTGTGGGGGAAGCTGGGTGGGTGTGTGAGGGGGTGTTCGTATATGCTGGGGAACAAATATCTCCACAAGTATAGGAATATCTGACTGTTTTGACATTGTGGGGATATTTGGCTGGTCCCCATGAGGAAATCAGTTTTTTTTTTGTTTTGTTTTTTTTTTTCAAATTTCAGCTTTTATTTAAAAAATTAAAAGAGCTGAAAGGTTTTCCTTTGGTTAAGGTCACAAGGATAGTACGACAAACGCGTGTGAATATGTGGTAAAAAGGTTTTCTTCTCTTGCCCTGCTTATTAAAAAATGGCGAGAGACAGCAGCTCCATGTGAACAGAAGTTAGTTAAATAACTAAACAAACAAATGAATTAAAAAAAAAAATCAATCAGTCTTTAAATTTTAGTAGTTAGCACCTATATGAGCTGCAGTTTATGAATCTGTAAGCTACTCAATTTAATACAGGACACTATGGATTTCATGATGGGAAGAAAACAATGTAAACTGATTTCACATATAAGCATGGCATGCATGAAATTGGGAATTTTTTGTAGCAGATTTGCTTCGATTTTTTTAAGCAGATTATCCTTCTGATTCTGAGAGTAACAACCAGATGTGCATTTCTTCAAATAAAAATGTAAACGTATAAACATCAAAACAAAAAATCCACAGCTAAAATTCTGTACATGAAGTGTGAAGAGCTTTGGGCAGTACCATTCCCAGAAAAGAGGGGAGGAAGAACAGCGGGGAATAAGAGCGCTTTGCTCAGCTCAGATATGCCATATTAAAATAGTATATGTTAATCATATTTTTTGTTAATGTCTCAGCACAGTTGGAAATTGTCCTTAATTATTAACACTCCCTCTTTCTAAACTGTTCCCTTTTTTCCCCGCACACTAAATTAAGATGGCAGCGGCAGAGGGATTTTAACACAGTCGGGTGCTTTGTTGTTTTTCCCCGCTGAGCTGTGCACGCTCTCTCGTTTCTCCTCACCGTGTGTGTGTGTGTGTGTGTGTGTGTGTGTGTGTGTGTGTGTGTGGTATCATTTGCGAGGGGAAAAACAGCTTGTCAGAAATGCGAGCCACCTGGGATGGAAACAGTGGAGAGGATTTCTAAGAAAACTTTGCAGCACCAGGGTCATACTTGAAACAACGCAGTTTTGTGTGAAAAGCTGTTTTTGTTGTCACTTTTTCGTTTTTATTCAGTCTGTTTTAAACGTTAAACTAGTGTTTCATACAGGGTTTATAGCACACTGCTGTTGAATTGTGGATTCTGATTGGTCAGAAAGTGTTGACTCATGTTCTATATCAGCAGCTCAGTAGTTTTCAGCAGTTGCAAATCACAGGTTTATATTAATGCACTTCTTCTAATACGTTATCGTTTGTATCGTAACCAGTCATTCACAAGGACTTGTACAGAGGATGCTCAGCATATTTGAAGACGAATAATAAACAGATTAAATATGTGTTATTTAACAAATTAAATGTTAAATCATTAATATGGTGAAGTTTTCTGTAGGGAGACATTATTTAACATTTATGGAAGGAGTCTCCTGTGGCAGTGTTTTTTACCAGTGAGAAGTAAAAATGTTCTTTAAGTTTTCTGACATGGGAAAGTCTTCAGGACAGAGGAGTTTACGCTTTGTGGTTTCTTGGTAAAAGAACAAGCTGCATTTTTTTGTCTTATTAACTGTAAGAGAGAGTAAAAAAGAGAGGCTGGTGAGAGAATGACTGTATATAGCTGCTAGAGACGTGGAAGTTCCATGACATTAAATGTAACTAAAGGGAAAAAACTTATGACGTGTCAATCTTTAATAAATAAAAAAAAATTGTTGGTGATTTGCCGTGGTATAAGAGGAATAAAACACATTGACATATGACTGCACAGCTGTTAATATTAATCGAGTCTGACTAGCATCTTTATTTTCTCTCGATGTGTTTAACCATGAAGTGAGTGTGTATAGTAAGCATGATAGTTTTTGCACTGCAGTTTATTTTGCTCTGTTTCTGTCATGTTTCTACATCGCCTGTCATCCATGCAGGCTTAATTAATCCGCCTAGTAAATACAGGTCTAATGTCAGCCAGATCACGTCACAGCTGATGAAAGTAGTGCAGCAAGAGGTGGGATTCAGAAGAAGTAGCTCATGCTCATAAAAGTTTTATAGTTACAGCATTAAGGTGTGTCACACCACCATGAAGCACATTGAGTTTAAACACACACACCAATGGAAAACTTTTGTGAAGTCAAGGAATAAGGTTTATTTCTTGTATGGTTGTTGAACTTGCTTGTCCAGCAGGCAACTATGAATAAATTCCGATAGACCAGATACAATATCTGCTTGTTACATTGCACCCCTAATTTCTAACTGTGGAAGTGTATAACCTGATATTACACACTGTTAAATCGAAGCTTTTCAGAAATTACACATTCATTGAAGATGTAAAAGCTTCTATAAAGTTTGAATCCTGTAATAATTGTAATTCTGTTGTAACTGCAGTAAATAGGTAGGTAATGAGTATCTGTATAGGTGTCAGTATTGGTCTGGAGCTCTATTGGGGTTGACACGTTTTCTGAGCTGACTCAGAGAAGTATTTTATTTGGTGAGCTTGTTGTTTGACCATACTGTCATTCTATCTGAAGAGCTAAAATTTTCTAGTGTCTTGATCACCAGTGTATTTGTACAAAATGTTAAAAATCACATGTCTGCAGTTACCCGGAGAATGGTGTGGTGGAGATGAATGCAGAGGATGTGCGTCCTCGAGCTCGGACGCTGCTACGCTTCGAACAGCTGGAGGTGGGACAGGTGGTGATGGTCAACTACAACCTGGAGCTTCCAGAAGAAAGGGGATTCTGGTACGATGCTGAAATCACCACGCTCAACCACATCTCCAGAACCAAGAAGGAGGTCCGCGTCAAAATCCTGCTCGGGTAAGAGCGCCCCTCACGCTTCATACTGTGCTTACCATCCTCACGCATTTCATAGGGCTCAGCATAAATTCTATAGTTCACAGATCAGTGAACGAAATGTCCAGTTTCACCACAAATGTATTTGATCAGCCAAGATCATATTTGCTGTCTGAAGTTTACTTACAACTAATAGAAGTTTATATCCTTTAGTTTAGCATGGAGCACTATATATGGTCATGAGCCACTGCTAGTGATAAATGCCTACATCTCACACACACATTATGCTTTCATGACCTCGATTTAGTATCTCGGCTAAATGCAAAATAATAGGATGTGCTGGATCAAGTGCTATTTTATAAGCTGCTGAATAATGAGGGTGGAAGCCATATTGTTAAATTACACCAAATTTCTAGTGACTAATGAGATAATTACAATTATGATTGTACATGCACCAATATATTAGACTCCTGTTAGATTTCAGTGCTTGCCATCTTCTCATTCATACATCACTGTATTAACCTTTTTTTTAATTGCCTCTTGCTTTTATTTTACACTTTATTACAATTGACAACAAAGAAAAATCGCTGTCTGCATCTTTAGTTCGCATTTTATTTTACAAACACACTTTATTTTACAAACAAGCTTTAAAAATTAGGCTCCAATACTTTTATTAAGCATTGATTTAAATTAATATTTTGGCTATTTGTTGGAACTCAATATATATAGTTCCAACAAATATAACCAATTTTTATAAAACTTGTTATTAAAATTAGATGGTAGGTTGCTATTTCCACCATCATAATAAAATTTGGATAATCACAGACTCCCTTACTGTGCTTCATGGACCCCTGGGGGTCCACGGACCCCACTTTGAGAACCGTGGTTCTAGATGCTACTGAAAAACCGTGTCTCCAAAGCTTCCACTGAAATAAAATCTGGCAACCCCGAGGCGTGAACTACACACTACACATTTGAATAATCTGGCTGGGGAGCCCAGAAAATCAACTTAAGCAGCTGCATAACCCGTCTCTGAATATGCATAAGTTTCCTAACATAAATGTTGACGTAACCTTGGGCCATACATTGCCACAGTTACAGAGATAAAAACTTTTCAGTGCTCCACTGAGACGCAGTGTCTCTTGGGGTGAGTGTGTGATGATTCACACATGATGCTTAAACTGTAGGTTAAAGCCTTGGTTGTTCAGCTTTGGTTGTATTGGATGAATAACTACATTTAAGCTGAAAAGGGACATTGTGAAGATTTGATTTTTGCCCAGACTGTAACTTTATAATGGTGTAATGAAGATTGGTGCTGGATTTAACGTATCCAGTTTATCCTTCACTCCTGTTTTTAAAAAGTGTTCAGAGTCAGTTTTAATCTCAGTCTGTACTGTATCAATCTTGTCGCTGATTGTTTTACAGAGGTCCAAGTGATGTGATTGGTGACTGTAAGCTGTTGTTTCTGGATGAAATCTACCGAATTGAGAAACCCGGAGCTCCTCCTCTCTCTGTCAGTGATGGCCAGTTTAAACGTAGGCTATAACACAAACCTCCAGTATTACACCCTGTGTCAGTCACTGTGGCAAGTAGAACAAAAGGTTTATTCGTCATCCTGTGTGTGTGTCTGGTGTCTGTGTGTATCTGTGTGTGTCTGTAGGTAAGAGTGGACCGGAGTGTAAGCACTGTAAAGCCGACCCGGATGCAGAATGTCGGTTCTGTTCATGTTGTGTGTGTGGGGGGAAACAGGATGCACACATGCAGCTGCTGTGTGATGAGTGTAACATGGCCTTCCATTTGTACTGCCTCAACCCCCCACTGTCCACCATTCCAGAGGATGAAGACTGGTGAGAACACGCACAGACACGTACACAGGTGCATTAATGCAGTGTGACCCTGTAGGCTACAGGTGTCAGACTCAAGGCCCATGGACCTAAAACGGCCTGCTGCCTCATTTAATTCAGCCCGCATGAACTTACAAAAATAATATTGAAACGGCCTGCAGTACACTACTGCTCAACTTTTTCACACTATCTAGAATTCACAGCAGACCTACAGCTTTGTAACCGCCTATGTACCTTGCACCACTGTACAAAACACATGGGCTTGCACATCACAGTGCTGAAATGATGATTAAAATCCACACCTATCTGCTCTGTTTGATGCATGTGAGACCCGTGTCTAAAAAATCAGCAACGTGTTGAGGGTTGGCCTTTAGTGTGATTCAAAAACAGATTCCAAATCCAGAAATGTATCACCCAGTGTAGAGACCTACAAATATGGTGAAAAAAGAAAGGTTGATGAAACGTGAAAACAAGGGAGATAGATGACTAAGTATATGTATGTTCTTAGCAGGGATAATCCTGTGTGAGTTCTTCTTAAATGTCTTTCTTAACATTATTTATTTTCAGTATATTGCAAAAACCTTTAATCACGTTAATAAATGTTATCACCAAGGCCTAATAGTTCATACAGTTGAATAATTTCTGATCAGTTCTTTTTCTTAGAAATGTCCTAGTCAACTTTCAGAGCCTAGTTTGGTGTTAACCCACAAAATATATAATATGTTTTAAAAAAAATAATAATAATAATCTAAAATAAGAATTTGAGTTTGATCCCCTTGCTGTATGGTGTAGTAATGGAAATATATTTTAATCACAATAAATGACCTAACAGTACACTTTTATTTACATATTGCTGGTATTATCAGTACTTTTTAACATTGGCAACTTCACTGTAGCTGATTGAATGTTAAAATATTTTCTGTACTGTTTTATTTTCCTTCCTCTTCCATGTTAAATGATGTGACCTTGGACATTACATTAAGCCCATTAAACTTTTTAATTGCAGCACTGCTGTTTACAATTACTTATGCCTGCTTCACTGTGTAAGATTCTGTGTGTGTGCGTGTGTTTGCGTGCATAGGTACTGCCCCACTTGTAAGAATGACACCACTGAAGTGGTGAAAGCTGGCGAAAGGCTGAAAGAGAGTAAAAAGAGGGCCAAGATGCCTTCAGCAACCAACGGGAGCCAGCGGGACTGGGGAAAGGTGAAAACACACACACAAACACACACACAAACACACACACACACACACACAAACTAATCATATGGTATATACACAAAAAATGCAGTGTGGTCAGACTAAATGTCCTCTGACCGCACCTGTAATGGAGCAGTGGACACGTGTTTGGTGTGTGAAGTTTGCATCTTTAGTTTTACACTAGAGCTATGAGACTAATGTAATACTCAACAAGTAACAGAAGCGTATAGCCTTCAATGTTTTCTACAACAGGTCCAATTTTTAGTTATGCAATTTTAACCTGCAACTGAGTGTGACAACTGCTTAATATTGCATAAGCAGTGTAAGTAACCATGTGACTGATTTAAGCCAGTGACCAGGAAACAAATCTATTACATAAGAAGGATGAGCTTATTGGGGAGGCAATACATCTGTGTTGTTAGGAATCAGGATTGTCACAGTTCCATGGTTGTCATGGCGTATGATCGGACGTTTACTTTTTCTTATCCTTTCTGTGTCCGACTGCAACTCCCCAAAAATGTCATACCCCCTCCCACAGGACTCGCCCTAAATCACACTACAGCAGTTCAGTTTCTCGGCCCAGGAACGCAACTGCGCTGAAAACGCTTTATCTGTGTTTAATCCACTACTGCTTTAAAACACACTACCTCTGCTGCTACTCCGAGCATGTTCCTAACATTTTCACACATGATGACCATCAAACGCACAGAAGAACATGGCACTGCTGTGCTCTGCCATTACGTTGCTAAACCCCACATTCTATTTTGGGCTAAGCTGCGTTGCACACTGCGATGCTAGTTAGATTTTTTTCGCTCAGCTTGCAGCCACTCTTTCTTTCAGGTTATAACAGCATGATAAATACTAACAATGCAAGACATTTTAGTAAAAAGCTGTTCTCTCTAAGAAAGAACTGGAATTTGATCTTTTTTGTTTTTTTGTTACATATATACGAGGTTATGCACAGAGACATTTGTACAAAGAATTTCAAAGGCTTGTTTGGTTTAAATGGTCCATTAATACTGTGATACAGTGAAAGCATGATATTTTTAAACTAGGTCATCATACCATGAAATATATAAACCATAACACCCCTATTAGGAATTTAATCGCCACGTGAGTTGGTCTCTTCATCACTGCATGATGTTTGATGTTGTAGCTATTCTTATGCCATAATACCAGACCATTTTAGGACTTTGAGAAGCCTGCTAAAAGAACCGTTATGTTTTTAACACTGCTTGATGATATTATAATATACATTTACGTATATATATATATATATATATATATATATATATATTATGGCTTTATTATATAAAGCTGTGTAAACGGGCAATTTATGAGTTGAGGTATTGAGCTGGTTTTGTTACACAGACCTGCACACCAGTCCTAAATCTCACTGCTAGGAATTCTGCCTTACGCTACCTTCTCTGTTAATCACATAGAGCTTCGAGTGCCCGTCTCTTTCATGAGGAGTGATATAAGAAAAGAAAAAGGAACGAATAACTGCTTTTAAACTAAACAAAGCCAAACTTATTTATTTTAGCAGGACACAAATATCCCACAACAGAATTAGCTAGCCAGCTAGCTGTAAATATTTATCCCCCAAACCAAACTAGCTGGCTAATGTTTACCAATGCTATCGCGATTTACTACTAAATAGATAAAAATCTTCAATGCTGCAGTGACAGTGTGTGTGTGTTAAACTAGACAGCTAGTGCCAACACTGAGTGAATATGCAGTGAGTCATAACAGGGAAACACTTCCTGTGCTCCTCGTTAGTGCTGCGGCTAAGAGAAAGCGGTTGGGGGGGTGGGGTGGGGTTGGGGGGGGGGGTTTGTATGTGTGTGAACAGTGGCATTATACAGTGTGTCTGTGTGTGTTTATGTGTGTATTTACACGTGACATCTCATTGAGTCATATCCTCTCATGTAGCTCAGGCTAAGATCAGTCACAGCACAAAATGCTGTTACTGGAAACACCAGAATGAAAATACACACACACTCATTCATTCCTGGAAACACACAACTAAAGCTAATTAAAAACACCAACATTAGAGCTCAGAGCAGTGACCTTTGACCTGGTTAGCAACAGACATGTGCTGATAATCGGATGTGATACACTACACACATACCCAACACACACAGTATTTATGGTTATGTCACAATATCATGAGTATCATTAAGAAGCAGCCTACCTAGATAGGGAGCATCTTTTATTGATGTTTCTGCTCCCCTAATAATATTAATAAAGACAAATGTCCTGATTTTAGACAAAATTTAATCCAGTGGTGTGTGTTTTTCCCTGAGATGGAAATTCTCAGGGTTGAAAAACTGGACAAAATACAGACTTAATATAAAGACGTAGTTGTATGCATGATCCATCCTTTAAGAAGACAATAATTGCATAGCTTTTTATCTTGGTTTCCAAAATTCTCACTATTGTGTAATGAAAAAGACAAGAGATATATTAAATACAAATATGAGCCTTAGTAATTCATCTTGTTTGTCATGAGATTTGACACGTGATTTGTACCGAGTATGAGTACGTTTGATTTATTTTTTCTAGTCATCAATACCAATACTGATACATATATTGATATGAGTAACCGAATTCGTATTAATGAATCAGGGACATTATTGGACATTTTATTTAGCTCTGTTTATGTTTCCCCTGTTTAAATGTGACTATAATATGACTGTGTGTGTGTTTGTGTGTGTGTGTGTTATAGGGAATGGCATGTGTGGGGCGTACTAAAGAATGCACCATTGTTCCATCCAATCACTACGGTCCGATTCCTGGAATTCCTGTGGGAACCACCTGGAAGTTTCGTGTGCAGGTGAGGACACAGTGTGAGGAGGATCAGAGCTGTTTCTGTTTTTTTGTTAAATATCAGTTCAAGCATGACTATTGTTTCAGATTTTTATTATTTATGCCATAACGTGTGTCAGTACCGTCCATTAACTCACGCTGGGCTTTTTTGTGGTAAAATTCGATTGTGCCTTTCGGCGGTGGCGCTGTAGGTGAGTGAGGCGGGGGTGCACAGGCCACATGTGGGTGGGATTCATGGACGCAGTAATGACGGCTCCTATTCGCTGGTGCTGGCTGGAGGATTTGAAGACGAAGTGGTAAGTTTCACTGAGACTCCATTACATCTTCCACATACCCCTTCTCTCGATATCTCTCTCTCTTACACACACTGTCTCTATCTCTCTCTCTCACAAACTACATTGCTGTATTTTTGTTATCTTTACTTTTTCCCCTTTATTTTCCTAGGTTCACTTCTTCGCTCCCTCTCTCGTTCTGCTTCTTTTTCTTGATTAGTAGGTTTTTCTGTTCCCCTCCCTACCTCATTCACTGATTGTCCCGTTGCGCTTGTATGAGTTCTAGTTTAGGAATGTACTAGACTCTTTTTTTCCTTCTCTCTCTCTGTCTCGCTCTCTCTTTTTCTCTCTCTTTCCTGATTGAAATTCTCCGCCTCATTTGTAGTGAGTAAAGGAGGATCTTGAAGATTGAATTTCGTCTTCCTCGTGTTCACATCTCACGCTCGACTGCTGAGTTTAATAAAGAACTTTATGAAGCAGAAATCTGTACCTTAGACCAGACAGACACTGGATAACACAACGTCACACAGCTCTGCGGATCTTTGAGTGCTTTCAGAACAGCTGACCTAGGATCAGCTTACTGTGGTTCCTGGAGAATACGCAGCATTAATGTGGTGGCCATTTTTTTCTACGTAATGTGTGTACTTTCTCTAAATCACCACTTTAGAGCCCCCTGGTGGAGTAGTCTTGTTTAGTGTTTGTCATGTTGGTGTAAGTAGCTTTGTTTGTCCGATCACTGACACTACATGTGTAACTTCCTGTATTACCCTGTGTTTGTCAGTGTGACATTAGCACTAAGCTAACTGTAGTGAAGCCTTCGTAGCTGCTGGAGTATCACGGTTATTGTAAACACATTAACAAGTAAGCATTTAAACAAATGCAGTGATTATCATATACCCTGTGGGTCACTTCACTGTGTAAGGCACAGCACCTGAAAGACAAACAAAACTGCTGTCAGATCAGCAATCATACAAAAGTCAAAGTTTACTAATAAGATCACAAACTATTACAATTTTATTATCAAATGTTTATTGTACATTCTGTGTGTTCTAAACTTATACCTTTGACTTTTCTTTTTTAGGATCGGGGAGATGAGTTCACATACACAGGCAGTGGGGGTCGCGACCTTTCAGGAAACAAGCGGATCGGAGAACACTCGTTTGATCAAACTCTAACACACATGAACAGGTGCAGTACACTTATGTCATATGTAAAATTATTATTATTATCTTTTATTTTTGTTTTTTGGTCAAAATGAACCATTTTAAAAATAAAACAAAATTTTAAATGATTTTGCTAGAGAACAAGAGGAAATAAAAGTGTGTAAACTCTTTTCCATGTGTAAGGCATGCAGTTGTAAGGCATGTTTGCAATGTTTTATTTTTCTGAAGATTGAATTCTGATTTTTTTAAAAAAGGAGGCATTTAAACCTAATGTAAGTCTTACATTGTCTTAAAATTGAATTTACATGGCTCTTACATTTTAGGCTACAAGCATTGATTTCTGCACTGGATTAGTAAATGTACCATGCAAAATGACGGCAGTAAGTCAGATTATTACAAATATTTAGGCTATTGCCACTGTATATTTGTAATTAAAGTTTTATGCTCAGTTCTTCAAATCTTAAATTTGAATATTAACTGACAAGAGGGTTAAAATATATTAACTAAACATGTATTGTTTGGATTATGGGCAAACGATATAAACTGCACAATAAAACATTACTGGTGTATTTCATAGTGTTTCTAGCCAGAACAAATATGCTTTAGAATCTAACACCTTCCCATTATTAGGCACAATGTCCATCATAAACAATCATGTAATGTTTCCCTTTACTGTTGTTTAGTGATTTTGTGCAGATTAATTAAGCAGACACTTTGGTGTTGTTTGTTAATAAATTTTGTCATTTTTTGTGAGAATCTGAGTACAAATACAAATACTGAGTGCATGGGAGATGAGCACTGACCTAGAATTTAAACCAGATGTGACGTGTAGGTGTAGCCAAAGCGTAGTGTGAGGATACTTCTGTCCAATCCACACTGCTTGGACAGCAACTTTAATCATGTTCTACAAGCACTGTAGTAACCAGATTTTTTTTTATTTGACTTTTAAACTTGACCGTTGACTTCTCAGGGCACTTGCTCTGAACTGTGATGCCCCTTTGAATGATAAAGATGGGGCAGAATCTCGGAATTGGAGGGCTGGGAAACCAGTCAGAGTAATCCGCAGCTCAAAAGGCAGACGAATCAGCAAGTATGCCCCAGAGGAAGGAAACCGATATGATGGAATCTATAAGGTAACAAAACACACATGTACACCTGCCATGATTCTGAATTGTCACTCACTGGGGGGGATGTTGCGTTTTGCTAGTCATGCTGCACTGCAATGCAAATACTAAAATGTGTCTCATTTAAAAAACATTTTAGTATTTGTTTGTTACTTGACAGAAGTCAATCTGTGAAGCTTGTCTTTGCCCAATTAGCAACAATTTGTACGGCAAGTCCTGCTCACAATAGTTATGTTATTCAGTTATACACATGTTTTTGGTTTTACTTATCAGGGCTTTGTCTCTCCATCCCTCAGGTAGTCAAATACTGGCCTGAAATTGGAAAGTGCGGCTTCCTGGTGTGGCGTTACCTGCTGAGACGTGATGATGTGGAGCCTGCACCGTGGACGCCTGAGGGACTCGAGCGCAGCAAAAAACTCGGACTGAAAGTGCAGGTGAGGACATGGGACAACACACAAACACACACACTCCTCTTTATTATATACCATATACATGTCTCTTTTTTCTCTCTCTCTCTCAGTACCCTCCTGGTTATTTGGAGGCGATGGCCAATAAGAGCAGGAAGGAGGCGAGTGTGCGAGGGGGAAGAGGTGGAGCTCCACGTGGTAAACGACATGGAGGAAGAGGAAGGCCAAGATGTGGACGGCCGCCAAAGAGGGTAAAGGAGGAAGAGGAGGAAGAGAGAGAGGGGGTGGAACCTGCAGAGCAGGAGGATGGAGAGACACAGAAGAACGGAGGAGAGGACACACAGAAAGACACAGGTCAGTGCATGAGACACAGAGAGACAGGCGTCCCAGGGAGCTTCAGTTAATCAACCAGTCACTTGGCAGTACTTTAAATGTTTATCCTCTTCAGCAGTAGCAATGTAATGTTAATTAACTGTATATATGTTTATGTATCTGTGTGTATGAGCAGTGTGTAAGGAGCAGCAGGAGCCCAAAGCAAAGCGGGTAAAGGAAGTGGAGGCGTTTGTGTTATCAGAGCAGCAGCATTCACTTATACAGGAGGATCATGGGAACAAGAAATTGTGGGATGAAGCTCTGAGCTTCCTCACTGAGGGACCGGTACACACACACACACACACACACACACAAACACATGTAATTAAGCTGTATTTATTCTTGCTCACGCATTACTGTTTTTCCTGCAGAACTTCCTGCGTAAGGTGGAGCAGATCTTCATGTGCGTGTGCTGCCAGGAGCTTGCTTACCAGCCCGTCACCACACCCTGCCAGCACAATGTCTGCAAGGTGTGTGTGTAGTTTTATTTTGGTTTACGTTTAAAATTTACATTAGAATTATTTTAACTTGTTTGTAAATAAAATATGACAAAGTGAAAATAACATTAGGTATTCATTATTATTTTTGGAACTAGTCATTCATTTCTTAATGTGACATATTTCAGATATAGAGTGAAACATGACAATATTATTGGTTAATATTTTCTAATCGTGCATCTTATCAACATTATTTTACATTTCCATGACTCTGCTGTTTCACCAGGAATTTTTTTTCACATGTCAAATCTTAATGGTTCCTACGAATGATCTCACACTGCTGTTGTGTTTTTGTGATTTCAGACCTGCTTACACAGATCGTTCCGAGCTGAAGTGTTCACCTGCCCGGCATGTCGCTACGATTTGGGGAAAGATTACGTCATGGTGCTGAATAAAAACCTGCAGCAGCTCCTGGATCAGTTTTTTCCTGGATACAGCAAGGGACGATGAGACGTCACCGGAGACACGGACAGAAATAATCTCCATCCAGCTCAATGGCACTTACACACACACACACACACACACACACACATATACAGTCAGTGCACTAACTCCTACACCCAATACGATAACATACAAAGCGCACACGCACACACACAAACACACACACACACACAATCAGTGCACAAACTCCTACACCCAACATGATAACATACAATCCGCACACACATACACATACACACACACACACACACACACACAGATACATGCACACACATGTTTCATGTAGGTGTTTCTTTCATTACCACCAGCCTGATACTTGTATCCCAAGGACACCCAGGTCATCACCTTGACCACAACCTCTGCTGGTTGTGCATAGGGGTTTATTCCTCCCTACACTTCTCTCAACTGAAGGACACACACACAAATACACAAATACACTCTCTTCAAAGGAACGGTGGAAAACTAGCGACGGCTCATTCAATTCAACGGATCTGTTGAGGATGGACTAATGGCTAATGCTAATCAAGTGCTAACTGTTGCTAACAGGGGAAAAAATGGCTCACAAATCTTCACAAAAGTGATGTAATTTAACCAAACAATGCTAACCCGGCATCAAAGAATCAGTGTTAGGGGTGCTTAGTAAGAGTGGAATGTTCAGATAGATTTAATTTACAGTTATGACAATCGTGTAATTCAGTAGCCTGTTGTTATCCGTTAATCCAGCTAGTTAGCTATACACTGAATTACTTTGAAGAATTACAATTAGGTTGATTGCGTTTTTGTTTTGAGATGGCTAAATATCTACAGCTAGCTGGCTAGCTAACCCTCATGCTTGTAATCTTTCACTTCTAAAGTTTCACAATAAATCAGTTTGTTCAACTTAATTTTTTCACTCATATTGCATGCATTAGCATAGCGATTAGTATAACAGCTCGTACATTATGTAATAATATAATAGCCGAACAGCATAAAGTATCAAAGTATCTGTATGATGGTTGTATATACTGGAATACACTAGCCAACCGTGAGCGTCTGTGAGCTCGTATATGGAAGAGGGCAGATAGCACTGTCCTCTGAGTGTGTTACAATGCCGTGTGCAGCATAAGCAAGAGTTCAAAAAGATGCAGCGGCTGGCTTGACTTGTCTCAGAGGAAAGCGTGTGTTTGCCATCACCCTCCTCGGGTGGTAGCTGTCATGTGATAAAGGAGAGCTGCCTGGGGGGTGGGAGATGGTAGAAGACTAAGCCAAATTGAAAATGAGGAAAGATCCCCCAAAAATCTGATTATCTTAGTGTTAATTTTTGTTGTTTGTATGCTAGCTAACTGAAAATATCTCACTCCTTCAGTTTATTGCTTTATGTTTTACACTTAATCTGAGTCTTGGTTTGGTTTATCTAAAAACACTTCTTATGTTCTTCTTTAAGTCAGAAAAAAGACTTGCATGTTACTGCATACAAGTAATTAGCCTGATAGCTAATATCCTCATGGTATGATAACTGTAGAACTCAGTATCACAGTTTTTGGCATATAACAGTGTAAATTATCAATATTATGAATCACATCCAATGATAATTACATTACTGTTGATATGTTAATGTGCTTGTTAGCTAGCTAGCTTTGTTTTGAGATAGTTAAACATCTACAGCTAGCTGGCTAGCTAATGCTCTAATGGGATATTAGTTATCTCTTACTTATTTTGTGTTCCACATTAAATCTCAATTTTTATTTGTTTAGCCTAAAAGCCATTTCTGATTTTCTTCTTCATATCATTAGACAAACCTGAACACGTTCTCACATAATTAGCTTTGTAGCTAATAAATTCTAGCTATGATAACCGTACAAGACAAAATCTTTGTTCTTTGTATATCGTTGTATAAGTTGATGGATCCCATCCGTGAATGAGGAGTTTTGAGTGTTAATTGCTTTGTTTAGTGTTAATTGCTTTGTTTTAATTGTTAATCATGTAAAGCTAACTAGGTAATGAATACTGTAGTGGGATGTTGGTTTATTATATTTAAATTTAACATGTTTGGAAATACATCTGAGTGTGGGCAGTCCAAAAGAAACTCTGTATGATGCTAGCTATTTTCCATTCCAGATGGAACAGCCAGCAGAGGCTATTACTGTGCTAACATTAGCTGTCCTGCAACTAAGCTAATGCTACTAACTACTATGCCAGCATGAGGAAAGTGTGAGTTCAAGTTTCTAGCAACATGTGGCAACTGGAAACATTCATGTGTGATTTTTGTGAATATTCATTACATTGATATAGTAATATTTTACAACACACCGTCTCAGCCAGTCAGCACACTAATGCTAGCAGCTTAGCTTACGTTCATTGTTGCTGGGTTAATAATGTTTGGTTAAAGGAAACATTGCTACTACCAGGGACTGTTTATATTTAATCAGTTTTCTAAACTTAGGAAAAATCCACAAACAAGATAAGTCCAAAACGGTGAGTTCTGATTGGCTGAGAGCAGCAGGACTCAGTATCAGGAGTTAGTCGTAAAGAGATGACATAACACTGTCTGTGGGAGTTTGGGATGAAATAATTACAGAGAGAATTTGTCAAACAGGTAAACTCCGGATCTGTGTCAATATTCAATTTTCAGATGAAAAGGACTGACCAACTGAACAACAGATAAAATATAAAGTTCTTGGTGAAGTGCAGTGCCTGAACTGGAGTTTATTTCATTCGATAGTAAAAGCTGATTTACAGGTTTTAACATTGGCATTGGCTTAAAAATGTAGCTCACGCCCCAAACTGTCCAATCAGGACCCAAAAGTGGTGTATCTTGGTGTCTCAGCTTTTCTCGCTTTTACGTTGATTTTTTTAAAATTCAGTCCTGCAGACATGCAGTTTTTTCTATTGCGGACCTGCCAACCTTCATGCATTTTGCATAGGAGTGACACATTCTAACTTGGGAGTATGCTAGCTGTCATTCAATAATACGCCAGTAAAAATATCAGATGAGCTAATCATCATATCAATCTGGAAGGATTGACAGTTGCAGAGATGTTTTGAACTCTCCGATATTAACTGACTTTCTGGAAGCCCCGCCCCCTTCGACCATCTCACGTTAGTAATCTTTGGGTTCGTCTAGACTCAGTTTTGCTGCTGAAACAGCACCCCCACTTTCTGTCATGCTAAATGGAGAATGTTTTGGGTTCATTAATGTGAAATAAAATCTATCAGTGTTTGTTCCGTTTCCAACATTACACAAGTAAATAAACATCATCTAACTATATTTATTAGGGAAAAAAAAGTACTAAAATTTTGACTGAAAAAAAAAGATTCAAATAGGCCTACAAGGAGGTATAATACACATAACTGTAATTCAATTCAGTTTTATTTGTATAGAGCTTTTAACAATGGACACTGACTATGTTTACATGCACATCAATATTCCGATATTAATCACAATTTGACAATATTTGAATTAGTATTGAGTCATGTAAACGCCACAATCCAATAACAGATGCTTACCCGACCCTTTCCATTTCTAGGCGGTGTTTTCAGGCATTTTTGATGGTGAGAAGTGTTAGAGTCCTAATTAAGTTAGTGTGAAAAAGAAGTAATAAAACTAATAATTGAGCATACTCTTCTCCTGGGAAATAACAGCGGGAAAGGAAAAGCGCATGTGTAGCTTGGCATACTCACAACAACCATGTATACAGGAATATTCCGGTGAGTGTGCGCATATTAACATCGTATTCGGAATATGGCCGCAACCCAAATATAGAGCTTAAACGGAATTTGATGTGCATGTAAACGTAACCATTGTCACAAAGCAGCTTTTCTGAAATATATAAATTCTAGATATAAATTTTAGTAAAGCTGCTTTCTGACAATGGCTATGTGGCAAGGAAAAACTCCCTGAGACAACATGAGGAAGAAACCTTGATAGGAACCAGACTCAAACTACAATGACACATTAATGGTGATGATAATTTGAAAGTGATTATAAACACTGTGTTCAAAAACATGTTCAAACAGCGTGGTTAAGCCCAGCTCTCTATAAACCAGTCTGCACGTACGGGGTTTTATAGTAACTACCAGGCACGTGGGGGAAAAGTTTATATAAGTTTATAAGTTTTTAAGTTTATATTTTCTTCTTAATGGGTTACTTGGACACACACACACCGCATTATAACTAAAACGGCACTTCTGCTTCCGGCTCGTCCGCCATAATGACTGCCAATGTTTTATACCTGGTGTCTGCAGGAGCTCCTGAAAATTAACACCAGTGACGTTCATCATATATGTAAGAACACTTGCAAAGCTCCTGTTAGTAAGCTGGAGAAAGGTATCAGACTGAATGCTTCATCATACATAAAGTAAATTAAAATAAAATACCTATTAATAGAAACAAACATCCAAGCTAATGTTAGCCCAACACTATGATTTTATTGTAAGATTGAAAAAAAAAAAAACCCACAAATGTTAGACATTGCTGTCTCGCTGTACTGCCAAATGTAAACAATCCTACCATAGATGCGAGACTCACACTATTTCAAAACGGAAATACATCACAGCCCTGAATGCAAGTAGCCTATTGCTGTTCATAACTTGTTCATTCCTTTTCCTACAATAGGAAGAAGGAAAGTGTGCATGTAAAATTTTCTATTGTCTGCATCTTAACTAAAACAGAAGGCAGCTTTTTCCCCTCAGGCACCTGGTGTTTACTGTAAAAATCCTGTATGTACTCGCACTCCAGTTTCCACCTTAGACAAGTGATTTGTGAAAAGACTATATTGAAAATGTATTGAGTTTTTACCCAGGAGGACTATGTATTATTCCTCTTCTGGGTTGGCAGGTCTGTAATTGATTGATTAGCGAGATTAAGCTACATTCAAGTACAATGCAGAAGTATTAAGTATATAAAAGTGTTAGAATAGTTTTAGGAAATGAAGACAAACTGTATTAAAGGCCCCACTTTGGGATTATGAGCCATTCAAAATCTGATCTAGATCAGATTTTTGCCCTGTTTATGTCAACATCACCAAACCACTAGCTGTTTTCATTCACACAAGTCCAGAGAGGTTATGCAGTATTATTGCTTTTCTGTACAGATCATCTCAACATAAATGTTAAGGTTTGTTAATGCAAGCTGGTTAAAAGACATCTAATGCTAACAGCTAGTTACATTATCAATTGCATTTGAGATCTTTAATTTAATCATTTTTAATAATTCATAATTATCATAATTTTAAAATATGAACATTTGTATGGAGTTATTTTATTACTTGTGAAATGTACTGTAAAAAAAAACATTTTATGAATTGCAAATTCAATATTATATTAGAAAACTCTGTAATTGCAATTTCACAGTTACATGTTTTTATTTACAACATTTTATACTTTTATTACATTCACATCACAATTAAGAGTCACAATTTATCCACTTGCGCAACATGGAGACAGCTAAAAGTTTCCAGCTGTAAAGTTTTTGAGAAAGAGAGCCAATGGGACAGCACCAGAGAGCTAAAGGGGGTTGGGTTAAGGCCAAAAAATTCCATGACATTTATAAGCAAATCAAACACAAGAAGTACAGATTTACAAATTGAATATAGAGTTGTGATTCATAAAATAACATTATTACTTCAGACATAAAAAAAAAACTTTGTTTTGTTGTTTTGACTTTTGTTATCTTAAAAATCATGCTAAAAAAAAAAAAAGTTCTAATGCATAGCCTCCCTGGACTTCTGTAATTCTTTCAGTCTTTTGTTTTCCAGCAAGACTTTTTCAGTCCTTTTTTCTCACACACAACGCAAAAGTCAACATTATAGTGAAATAGCATTAAACCTGTAGTCACAGGTCCAGCATTATGTCAGGACGACATCATGGTCCTAATGAGTGACAGGCATCACCTGGTCATCAAGGGTGGAGCTTAACTTAAATCTGATCAGCCAATTGCAGACTCAATCTTGTGACATCACCACTTGCCTTTTTTAAAATCATTTTTACTTTTAAGATTCAACAAAGTATTTAACATAAAATACTAGTTTTAATTATACAGTGTCATAGTATAGTAGCCTAATAGCATAGAATTAGCCATGAAACAGCAGCACTTATTTTGCTAGCATTAGTGCAGTCCTGCATTTATGTAGCTGGTTAGTTTAGCAGATGCTGAAGAACTGTTATATTTTGTAATAAAAAGGAAAAAGTTTACAACTGGCTGATCAAAGGAAACTTATGCTATGCCCCTGTTATCATGGAGACACCTGACACTGCAAAACCAGGATTTGAGCCCATTTCTCTTGTTCACACTCACATGTTTGCTCCAATCATCTGTCATGTTCGTGGAGGGAGAGAGCATGTGATTTTTCTGTTTTTTCTTTTATTTTTATTTGAATGAGTTAACTGATTAAATGCTTCATGAACTGCTATACTGTCTCTGCAGCTAACTGTGATTTGCAAACCGCTTTTCCTTTTTTTTTCCCCCTTGGAAAAATATTATTTTTAATTACCCCCGCAATAGTAGGTGATGCTAGTAAATTCCTTTTTTTGTGAGTTTCACTCTCTCTCTCATTGGTTCTCTCTGGTTCTAGTTCTAGTTCCTGTTCTGCTGCTTGGCTTTTCTGCCTTCCATGTCTGTTGTTTCACAGCACGTACTAAAGAAGGAGAAAACTTTTAAACAATATAAAAACAGTTGATGTGTTATTCTCATGAGCGCTGATCATGCCGTTGTTTTTTCTAGTGTTTAATCCCTTGTTTATGTTCATCATCAGTTCTGTTGATGTGGCAAACATTTACCTGATGACGCACAACCTGCCTCAGCAGCAACATGGCTTCATATTGTGATCCCAAATTTTATACATGGTATTATACTTGATATGTACCTATTAAATATTTTGATTTCAGAAATAACATCCTGTTGTTTCAGCTGTGTTTCTTAAAGACATGTTTAAAGAGAAATCAAACATCCACACAGTCCCTTTACTCCAAATGTTGTTAATCAGCGAAGACATGTTTGCTTCTTTAGTTTTACACTGGAGCTATGATGATAATGTAGCTAACAAGTTGTTGTTCTTCTTTCAGCTGCTCCTGTTAGGGGTTGCCACAGCAGCTCATTGGTCCGCATATTTGATTTGGCACAGTTTTTATGTCAGGTGCCCTTCCTGATGCAACCCTTCCCAATTTTATCTGGGCTTGGGACCGGCACTGGGCGTGCACTGTCATATGCAACCCCAGTGGCTGGGGTCGGATCCCTGGCCGGGAATCAAACCCAGGCCGCGGTGGTGAGAATGCCAAGGCCTAACCACTAGTCCTCCAGGGACCAATGTAGCTAACAACTAATAGAAGTTTATAGCTACCAGTTTACCTTGGTGCATTAAATGTGTGTGTGTGTAAATTGTCAAATAGACAAACAAATTAATGAAGTTCTGTCCTGACTAACATTTAGGTTAAACTCTATAGTCTTCTTTTCTTCTCTCGGTGATTACGTGTGTATAAAACACTCCTGATGGAAACGTGGAATGGAAGTAACACCAGAAAAAAAAATCACTTTTCTGCTCCACACTTACAAACAACCAATTATTAATGAAAACTTTTTTAGTATCACCCTTGGTCCTGAACTTTGTCCTAACAGTAATTTTCCTTTAGTCTTGGTTGTTACTGAAATCATTCTGGGTTATGGTTTTTTCCCCACATTTTATAAACAGTGAAATAACAGCATTCAGAACAAGAAAAAGTCTTGGTTACCATGGAAACAGTAGCTGCAACAAAAAGGCACTGATGTGTAAATTATTGGGAAAGTGAAAGATGGCCTCTGGCTGGAGAAGGAAATTTACAGCAATATTACTTAGACGACAGTCTAAAGAATCAGTGACATTGAACTTGAGTGGGATTTCAATTCAACCACAGTTCTAAATGCTGTGTTGGGACCGGATTTCTGAGTGTGTGTGTGTGTGTGTGTGTGTGTGTGTGTGTGTGTGTGGACTCTGGCACCTCCTGGTGGTAATCACAGCGAAACTAGTCATTGGGAAGCCGCGTCTCAAGATCACGCACAATGACCTAATGCCTAAATGCATCTATATATACACACACGGCCTCAGAGGTTCTGCCTGCAGTATACAGGATATCTTCTGTACACTTTTCTGGCCATGAGTTTCATGATTTCAAAGGTTGCAATCTGATTGGCTCTCCACACATCCAAGTCTACACATTTCCAGTGTTAAAATGCTAAGCTAACCCTGCCATGAATCTTTTTGAGGAAATGGTTTACTTGTTATTTCATCACTGAGTGCCTGTTGTTTCCAGCTCATATTTAATAATTGGCCTGAACAAATAAAACACTGCCCCCTCCTGGACACAGTTCAAACTACAACAGAGTACGCTAAACATTACGTTTAAACTGAAAATCTTTAGAGAAGGATCATATTGCTCATATTTCACTTTAGAAGATTATAAAAACTGATTCACAATGTAGTTATGCAACATGGATCTCGCTAGTTTCTTCATTTGGAGCAGAGCTGCTCAGTTCAGTTCTTTTCCATAAAGAGGAAACTTACAAGAAGTACATCATTTCAGCTGGGGTAAAGAGTTAAAGGGTCTGACAGTGTTTTTATTACAATTCACCTCACAGGCATCTGAGGATTTTTTTTTTTTTTTTTTTGGAAAGCTCACAAAGCGATCTCAATATTGCTTATTTTGAAACACAAGTTAGTGTTTGAATCATACAAAACAAGTGAAATATTCTAGGACACACCCACCTACACAATCAGATCAGTCCACTAATGAACATAAAAATTGGTTCACTGCAACTTTAATTCCTGCCTCCTGCAGTAAACCCTGATTAGCCTCCATGAGGAGTGGTGTATGGTAGCAGGTCCCGTTTGAAATTTGGTCCAGTTTCTGAAACATACAAGTCCTCAAAAATGAAGCGAGGCATAAAGGCTGAAGCATTCTGCAGACACTCACTTGCAGAGTCACCATACATCACAGATACTCTTAAAAGCCTGGTCATGTCCATCGCTGCAGGTCTGTAATGTCTGTAAGCCTGGGGTCAGAGGTCACCCTGAGGTCAGAGGACAGTCTGGAGGCTCCAGACTCTCTGCAACGTCCTCTAGCTTTTCCAGTAGGTCAGAGAAGGTTGGCCTCAGATATGCATCCATCTGAATGTAAAGAACAATTTATTGGTTTAGCACGGAACTAAATTCTGTCTGCTTCCAGAAAAAATATAAAGTTTTATTGAGCAGCTTCATGTTTAATATTTTTTTCCCCATTAGTGTTGCTGTACTCTCTACACACAAAAGTTTAGCTCTAAAACCTAAAACTTCTAAGAAGCTTCTGTTTGTTGGACCATTATCACTATGTTCATTTTGACTAGCGCCAATAGGCCATAGTCTCCATCAAATAGACATCCTCATCCTAGTTTACTAGTTTAGGGACTAACAATACCATCAACCTAAAACCCTGTTGAAGGAGGTTAGTACAACATAAAAGAGTCAAGTCAAGTGGCTTTAGTGTCATTTCAACCATATACAGCTAGTACAGTACACAGTGAAATAAACAACGTTCCTCCAGGACCATGGTGCTACATAAACCAACACAGAACTACATGAGACTACACATTACTACATAAAGTGCATGTGCAAGCAGCATGTCCCATGCATGTCTTCCTTGCATCCTGAGGGATGGTGAGTCCAGTCAAGCCGTGATAGAGTGTGTGGGGTGTTAAATGTCTGTGTACAGGAAAGGCCAGATTCTGCTGATGTTGGAAAGGAGAAACCTACATGACCGAGTCAGGCTAGCGATGTTAAATGAGAAAGATGGTTGTGATTTGAATGCTGTCCAGGGAAATCACAAGATCGTGACATGGAGATGCATCCTCCAGCCTGCTCTCTGTACAATCTTTCCATTGTCTCTCTGTGCTGTCTTTCTGTACTGTCTCTCCATACTGTCTCAACGTATCGTCTCACTGAACTGATGCGCCGTACCGTTTCACTGTACAATCTCTCTATACCGTCTCACTGTACCATCTCTCTACTGTCTCGTTGCACCATCTCTCTGTACTGTCTCGTTGCACCATCCCTCTGTACTGCCTCACTGTACCATCTCTCCATACTGCCACCTCTCTGCCATCTCATTGTATCAACCGACTGTACTGTCTCTCTGTACTGTCTCTCTGTACCATTTCTCTGTGCTGTCTACTGTATCATCTCTCTATACTGTCTACTGTACTGTCTCTCTGTACCTTCTCTCTGTACTGTCTACTGTACTGTCTCTCTGTTCTGTCTAATGTACCGTCTCTCTGTACCGTCTCTCCATGCCATTTCTCTGTACCATCTCTCTGACTGTATACTGTACCATCTCTCCATGCAATCTGACTGTACCATCTCTCTATATCGTCTCTCCTGCTCACCTGACAGCAGTTGGCTGAGAGCTCCAGAACTTTCTGTGGACATCCCAGTACCAGCTCACTGAACGCCTCCACATCCAGACCAAAGTCCTGGAGCGGGAGACACAGATATTTACAATATATCTTTAAATAAGTAAACTATGTATTACTGCGTGTGTGTGTGTTGTGTGTGTGTGTGTGTGTGAGAGAGAGAGAGAGAGAGAGAGAGAGAGAGAGAGAGAGAGAGAGAGAGAGTGTTTGAGTGTGTTTGAGTGTATGCTGGCTTTTTACCTGTGTTCTAGGCAGAACCTCCGGGTCAGCAGGAATTCTAGCCAGAATCTCACACAGCATGATCCCAAAGGAGAAAACATCCACCTGTGATTGGTCAGATAGAGGGTTGGTATGACATTGAGTGCGTCGGACTTTTAATCCCAGCATCATGAGACAGATACACTGTACACTGACAAGAAGGACAGTGAGGACAGCTCATTTTTTCCATCAAAAGATACATGGGATATAACTTCAATCAAATGTGATGTACATCATTCAGGTATAGGAAAAATTGTTTTAATGAAACATTGCTTAAAACTAATATCACTTCTGGAAGTGTCCATTATTTTACACCTCTATGGTGTATGGAAAGAAACAAACAAACATCAGCAAAGAAAGAAAGAAAGTAAATGCTTCGATGGTTAGATTTTTAAGCCTTAAGCAACAGTATCATACAGGCTACACTGAGGAAAAGAATCTGATCAGGATCTGTCTGATCTGTCAGTCATCCACTGTTGACCAATCAGAATTCAGTTCTATGACTTGTGTCTGCTACTGTGCTCTATTGTACTGTACTGTTAGTACATTAGCACATGGCAAGATGGTTAACTAACTGCTACTAAACTAGCTCACATTAGTCACAGGAGTGGGATTTCTGCCTCGATTTACATTCTCATTTTCTCACTGAGACAAATCTGTCAATGACAAGTACCATAGATTTACCATCATAAGTGCCCTTTGGTAATTATCATATCAGTCTGTATTAGGTTCACCCCCACCCACACATACATACACACATACACACACACACACACACACACACACACACTGCACACTGTAAGGCCAATTAAATTGTAAGGTGTGTAAACCTTGCGGTCATACGGTTCCCCTCTCAGCATCTCAGGGGCCATCCAGAATGCAGAACCCACCAAGGACATCTTCCTGTCAGGACTGTTAACAGGAAGCTCCACCACCTCCCGGGCAAGACCGAAATCTGTCACCACTGCCTCTCTGCCTTGTGCTGTCACTCGGATCAGACAGTTCTGCAAACACGAGTTCAGATTTCACACAGTGACACACAGACAGGATAGAAACAGCAGTGTGACGTTTTGCTCTGTCCAGTATTACAATTTTATGATGAACTAGACAGATGGACAGACAGACATTATGTATTTCTTTCTCTACCTACAGTATATCTGTGTCATTAGGCTGATATGTGCAAAACCACTGAATCACCACCAGATGGAAGTGATGTTTCCTTCCTCATCCTGTGATCATCCTGAACTCACTCCAGCTGTCAATTATTCATCTGATACTGGAAAACTTTCATCACCAACATGTTAAACAGACAGGTAGACAGACACCCCTTCTCTCTGTCAAAAGTTCTGTCTCTGTCCCATCCTGTCCATACTCACAGACAATAATATACAACTAGAGTTTCACAAGAACAACTGAGCCACAGTGTTCCCTTCTTCAGTGTGTGAAGTTTGCTTCTACGTTTTAGCCTTGTTGATCCAAAGCAAAACTAATGGAGGCTTAGAGAGAAAGAAGTTTGTTTCCACTTCGAACAGGGACAGAAACAGAATCCATCCTGCATGTTTAAATAATAAAATACACACTGACGCATCTCCGTGCAGAGCTGTTGTCCGGCACCGTGGTGAAATCTGAACCTGGAACAACAACAAGCAAGCTAATGAACTGCACACGACCTTGTATGTTAGAGTTACTTATCTTTTCTCACACCACAGTTTCCTATAACAGCAGCTCTGACAGCAGTACAGCTGCAAATCACAGGTTTATATTAATTTGCTCATTCCAATACATTATTATTTTCATTCTACGGATTTTTCTGTTCTCCAAAGCTGTAATAGACACTGTTTTTAGCTTCAGTTTCTCTTCTGTCTTTCCTTACAGATTGGTGACTGTATCCAGTCCTTTTTCTGTCGAAGCATTGGCTGTGGACTGCTAGCTAGAATTGCTACTCCTGACCTAGCTTGTTAGCTTACACTTTGTGGTGTCCAAGGTAGCTAGGCTCTTGTTTGCTATCTTGCTTACGGCTCACCCAAGCTCACGCTTGGAGCTATTATCACTACATGGCTCACACATGTTCTTCCCTCCCTTGCCCTACTGCCGACTAAACATCCACTGAGTTGCCCATTCAGCTGAACCACTGCTAATGGAGTTGGGTGGGTATGGAGTTGTGCTCCACTCCTTTTCCCTCCAACAATCAGAGCTAAAACAAATAATAGGCCAGAAGTTACTCCCTCCATCTCCTAACAGCATCAGCAGCACCAGACCAGATATCGCTCATATGCTGACTTTGGACTTGTGGACTCGTGGTTATTGATCCGAGTAGATCTTTAACTGACCTATCAGGACCCCCTAATGACCTTGTTGCAGAGGAACTACTCTGTCATGAGCCCCCATCTTTATAGGGGCTCAAGGATTTATCAATCTTAGACCACAGAAGTTGCTGCACTGATTCAGGAAGATTGTTCCCTCCTGGACAAAGGCACAAAAGTAGATCCTGTCATTCAGAACAAGGGGATGTGCTGTTAGAGGAAAATAATCAACTACTGATTGGATTATTATTGTACTGTAACAGTATGCCCTGTGGTGTTTTATTCCTTACTTATTGTATCTTATGCTTGAATAGGGGGTGGTTATTGTCGGCTGAATTCTGTATTCCTATCTTGTTTTTTTTAAATGAGCATAAAAATGTCAGTTGTTTCTATGCCTTTTTCTTGCCCTATGCCATTTTTGTGGAAGGAGTTTATCATGCAAACAGAAACAAAACAGATGGATTTCTAAACATGTTTCATGTGACGTTAACAAGTAATGCTCCTGACTTTATGGACGGTGAAATGTTTTGTATGGGAGCCCGGCATTAGCATTATAATGGACTGCACATTTCCATGTCTCTCATAAACAGAGGTGTGTAATAATGGTCGCTGCATCCTGGCAACCAGAGACAGTAAAACCTGTCTACGAACCAGCACCAGTATTTAAAATGTGTCTCCAAACCACCAGCTTCTGAACTTTATAGCTTAAAAAAACTGACATTAATGTGCACAGAGTGACACAACACACTACTATTTACATGCACAATTTATCTCAATGTACATGTAAATTAGAGCTTATTTGATATGCAAAAGTGGAAGAAAAACTTATAATCACATTTTATCCTGTCATATACAACCTCTCATTAAATGTGTACAGAGACATTACAAAGAAAAATTAAAGCTTGGAAGGAAGTAGCAGAGATCATTGGTGCCTCTAGTCAGTGTACCTAGGTAGTACAATTAGTTTGCTGTTTGCTCTGTCAACAAAGCTGGTACAAATCCTAGCATGAAGCATGGAAATCAGACAACCAATTTTCATACTGATTAGTTATTATTTTATTATTTAACATATATACATTTCTATATAGCTGCTACTGTTTCTCATCTGAACTAAGCAAGAATGCTGGACAGTACAAGTACACTCACAAGTGACAAGCAATAGGAGTGACTTTTCACCTGCTAGTGTGGACATAGGGTTGTGTGGGTGTGTCGTTTTGTGTGTCTGCAGCATCTCTGTGCTCTGACCTTGGAGTTCAGGTCTCTATGGTAGATGTTCCTGGAGTGGAGGTAGGTCATTCCTCTGCAAATGTCACAGGCCAGTTCCACCTTCTCCCTCCAACATAGCGTAATGTCACTCCTCGCCAAGAGCTCCTCCAGACAGCCTCCGTTTACATACTGCGTATACACACACACACACATATATATACACACAAATCTTGACAGAGAAACCCAGCCAAGCCTTTATATGTTTTTCATTTCTTTAAAAGCAAGAAAATTACTTAAAACCTGCAATCTTAAGTGATTATTTATTTAAGTTTTCACATCCACAGATTTTTGTCATTTTTGGATGAATGTGTTATGTAGTGATACACATACACATCTTAACACACTTACACCTCTAATTATTAAAAGTATTTCAAAGTGTCCACCCTAGACATCTGTATCCTGTCTGTCCTAAATGAACAGGTTCTGTCATGTTTGTCCAGTTTTGATATTCTGTGTATTTCCTGTGCTCTGACCTCTGCCTGAATATTAACTACATTTTGTAAACTCAGGTTTGGATTTGGATGTTGATGTGCCTTTTCTGTTTGACCCTGGACTGTCTTTTAAGAGTTTAAGAGTTTTGGCTTGCAGAATTTTGGGTCAAATAAATATTTTGCACATGGTTCCTAACTTTCCCGTTAAATCCCACATGTTACACACTGTAGCATGAAAATAATTTATAAATAGCTTCCAGACTATTGTATATTATTATAGAGAATATTGTTATGTGTAAGTTTTTAGATTATAAATGAATGAAACGCACCTCGAGGATCGGGTACAGTTTATCCTCTCTGACACAAATCCCCAGATACCTTCAGAAAAGATACAAAACCTTTTTTTATTCCTCGCAGTGTTAAAGTCATGCAACACTAAAAAAAGATTTTAGGTCATGCAACTAATGTTAGCGACAGTGTGAACACTGAGGAGTTAAACCGAAGCTTGATATTTGCTCTCTAGTGATTAAAGTTTTTTTTTTTTTTTTTTTTTTTTTAGTTTAGGACTGGAGTTACAAGGTAAAACCTCATGCACCAAACACGTCTCAGCTGGTCCAAGATCTAATACAGAATTCGGGGTAAAGGGACACTGTGGAAAGTTTAGTTTTGCCATAACTGTTGCATTTAGGTTAAAACTGAAATTCCACAGGGGTCACAGTGTTGAGACAGTTCTCCACACACACAATCAGGCGAGCAGATCCTGATGATGATCAGATGAGCACAAATCATGAATTCATCAGCAGCTGCCAGTGAAAGCTAGGTTAATATAGTTAAGTGCATTAATTAAGGCAGAAAAACACTTTGTAACTACAAAGAAAAAACTGCTACCCTGAACATATCATCTGCTTGTTGACTCACCTCACCACATTGGGGTGTGAGAGCTTCTGCAGGAGGCTGATTTCCTTCATGATGCTATCCTGATCCACATCGTTCTTATAAACCTTCACCACCATCACCTTCATCGTGGTGTTGTGCATCACCTGTTCAACAGCAATAACTCTGAGAAACTATAGAGTGTGTGATGCATTGAGTGTCTTGCTCCACTTTTCATACTGTATGATATCAGAGCTCTGAGTATCAGCCAGTAGTGAGAGTCCAGAAAGAAGAATTCATCACCTGAGTATTAATAAGCTTTAGTCTAGCTGAAGCGCAGTTCTGATATTGTAAATACTGTAAATTTCCAGCTAGGAAAACTCTAATACTACAGTCTACATTTACATCTCACCAAAGACTTCACTTCACAGTTACTTTAAATTTACAATGTCAAAATTCTGAGCCATTTATAAAGTAGATATTTGAAGAGCTGTCAAACACAATTAGCACCTTATTATTCTGTGAACTCAAGTACTGTTTGGCTTTATAAGGTTCTTTCTGTCTGCCTGTTTCTCATTAAGCAATTACTTACTCTCAATAAATAACTAATAAGTAAGATATATGATGAATTAAACACTTGGGGGCATGCTGTTAGATAACTAATCAGTGATGGGGTGGTGTGATGCAGCCCAACTGAGTTACTGTTACCACCCTGAAGTTGATTATTTTCCTATTCCTAACAGCATGTCCAAGTATTTTATTCCTCTTTATACCACAGCAATTAACCAATGATTACAATTTTTATTTATTAAAGAATGACACAATACTTTTTATTCATTTATAGTTACATTTAATGTTGTCGAACCTCCACAAAACAAGTTACTTCTTGTTATTATCTACGTTATAGCAGGTGTAAACAGTCGGCCCTTGACCAGCCTCTCTTTCTTCTCTCTCTTGAAATTAATTTTAAAAAATGCAGCTTGTCATGTTATAAACCGCTCTGTCCTGAAGACTTTCCAATAATTCATTTATGTGGATCTTCCCTGTGAATGAGCTGGTTCTTAATCCTTTTTAAGCCTATTCATTTTTTTTTTTTTTATTTCTCTAAGATCTACTTTTCACTTTTGAACATCTGAAATTATTTCAAATTATTTCAAAACAAAATGTCAACATTAATATAGTTAGCTATATTAAAATACATTAGAATATACAGTAAATTTCTGCAACCACACACACACAGACACACACATACAGTTTGACAGACACATACACAAACAGACAATAAATATACACACAGTTCAGATGTAAACTTGCTTGTTAAACAGAAGCTCCTTCTCTTAAAACTCTTTGACCTTTCAGTGAGGAATGTCGGGAATAATAAAAGGTCATCAGGTTGTTGTTGCTTTCTTGGCTTGTGTTGTAAAAATAGTTACAGTGGAAGTGTGTGAAGTCTGTTCATCACCATTTTTACTCTTACTTACATCCGAGAGCTTGCGTGTTAACAAAAGGAGGAAACTGAGCACAGACACAGAGCAGTGAAATAAAATACAGAGAGGATTTTGACTTCTGAAGAGGTGAATATGACAAGTCATGTTTGTGTGAAAATTTTTGGTAAATATGGTGACAGATGGTGAAAGATTTATTGAAGAACTAGAGGAAAAACTAAAGGAAAATAATAAGTAATTATAGAAGTAACAATAAATTAGTAGGCTTTTTTTCCATTCTTCTCTAAAACCGGACCTTAGTCTAGTTTAGTTAATATAATGTCTGTAATTTCTTCACACAGCAAACGTTAACATTTTAATTATAAAACTGTTCATTAGAGTTTGGGGTTGAATTGAATTCAAGTTAAATCTAAACAGATGCACAAAATTAAATGAAATTCAGTTGCTCAAATTTAGAGTTAGCATTTTGGAGGCCAGTCATTTCCTCACTGCTGATTGGCTGAAATAGAAAAGAATGAACTACTTACATACTGTATATACTGCTATATAAATAAAAACATAAATTTAAATCAGATAAACCAAATTTGCATTTTGTTCTGGTGCCAAAAATTGTATCTGATTATTAAAAAAAATAACAATTTCAGGTTGAATTTGGTGAGCCTAACATACAAATTAAAATTCTGAAACAATTTAAATTAAATTTGATTTCATAACATAAATAAAGCATACAAATTCACATCAGCAAAATTCAAATCCAAATGTTAGTGTTACAGACGTGCTGTCATATGGATTCGGCCTTGATAATGGCGCTGTGATGTTTATTGTAGACTGACTGAAGTTAATCGGAGTGTCTGAGGTCTTGCTGGAATGAGGAGAGATGAAATAATGATAATTGTGTGAATAAATGAGCATGTGTAGTGGTATGTTCTGCTTGTGCATCACATGTGTTATACCACTGCATGACATCATCGAGCCCTCATTGTAGTGAAATAACACGCTGAGGTGACTGAAGCGCATTATTATCTTCATAAACTTGCTGTTTTCGGGCTTAACCAGCTCCATGATGCATTCAGAGACCAAAGCCAAAACGACTGTCCTGAGACACACGAGGAATAAAAACACAACAACAACCTCTCCTGCTGATCTCTCACCTTTACATCATTGACCATAATGACAGATTTTTGACATAATAGTACACGTAAGAGGGGAAAGTTCAAATACACCAGCACAAAGAAATCTCTTCTATTCAAATATAAAGACCTAAAACTTGCTCTTTATTGTATATACACAGATATAATAAAGAGCCAGTTTTAGACTGTGATCTTTATTATATTTGAATACAAGATTTTGAAATCTTCGCTTTAAAAATTAAAAATTAACCATAATCCTGTATTGACTATTTTTGTCTTAATGAAAGCAGCCCAAATTTTATTTTTTTAAAATGTATTTAGATTTAAAATGTTAATGCTTTATAATCAGTTTCAAAGAGTTTGTGTTATAGCTCTCAATATAACAATGAAAAAAAAAGTTAAACTGATATTACCATTGTTTTTTTTTTATTATTACAAATTGTTACAAAAATTGTTTACTTGCAGCATACAAAATCCCAGTCAAACACTTCTACAGGTCAGTAGAACATTTTATGAATGGAAGATTTTCAAAAATTACCCAGCCCTAGTTGTGCGTCACTCTGACATCACAGGGGTGATCATACAGTCACAATGCTGGTTAATTAGAGAAAAAAAGGTGTTACAGGTTATAAAATGGTAAAGTGGTGTCTGTGTATTTGTACCTTGTAGACTTTAGAGAAGAAGCCACTCCCTATGAGCTCGGTGCTGAAATCCTCCCATAAGTGCAGTTTGCAGACACAGGTATGCAGGCGGCTCCGGCGCTCAGCCTGGCAGTATGTCTCTGCACACTCACTGAGGAGGGTGGGGCTGCTGGGCTCAGGGGACAGGTCCACATCAGATATCCCCGTGATCTCATCTACAAAGCACAGACACAGATCCTCAGACTGAAACGGTCAATATACACTGTGTGACAGGAGTGCTAAAAAACGCTGAGCTGTATTTCACTTCCTGTCTCACTGAGCAGCAGTTTAACTAAAAAGAAGATATCATAATTTTTAACTATGACACTGATTTTATTTACTGTCACTCAGTGGTTTGTCGGCTCACCTGAGGACAGATCCCAAACAAAAGACAGCCAATTTAGCCATCGTTGAGACTGACAGATACAGAGGCCACACCTCCTTCACTGAGACAGACAGACACAGAGGCCACACCTCCTTCAATAAGACAGACACAGAGGCCACACCTCCTTCAATAATATGGACAGATAAAGAGGCCACGCCTCCTTCACTGAGACTGACAGATACAGAGGCCACACCTCCTTCACTGAGACTGACAGATACAGAGATCACACCTCCTTCACTAAGACTGACAGATACAGAGGCCACACCTCCTTCACTGAGACTGACAGATACAGAGGCCACACCTCCTTCACTGAGACAGACAGACACAGAGGCCACACCTCCTTCACTGAGACAGACAGACACAGAGGCCACACCTCCTTCAATAAGACAGACACAGAGGCCACACCTCCTTCAATAATATGGACAGATAAAGAGGCCACGCCTCCTTCACTGAGACTGACAGATACAGAGGCCACACCTCCTTCACTGAGACTGACAGATACAGAGATCACACCTCCTTCACTAAGACTGACAGATACAGAGGCCACACCTCCTTCACTGAGACTGACAGATACAGAGGCCACACCTCCTTCACTGAGACAGACAGACACAGAGGCCACACCTCCTTCACTGAGACAGACAGACACAGAGGCCACACCTCCTTCAATAAGACAGACACAGAGGCCACACCTCCTTCAATAATATGGACAGATAAAGAGGCCACGCCTCCTTCACTGAGACTGACAGATACAGAGGCCACACCTCCTTCACTGAGACTGACAGATACAGAGATCACACCTCCTTCACTAAGACTGACAGATACAGAGGCCACACCTCCTTCACTGAGACTGACAGATACAGAGGCCACACCTCCTTCACTGAGACAGACAGACACAGAGGCCACACCTCCTTCACTGAGACAGACAGATACAGAGGCCACACCTCCTTCAATAAGACAGACACAGAGGCCACACCTCCTTCAATAATATGGACAGATAAAGAGGCCACACCTCCTTCACTGAGACTGACAGATACAGAGGCCACACCTCCTTCACTGAGACTGACAGATACAGAGATCACACCTCCTTCACTGAGACTGACAGATACAGAGGCCACACCTCCTTCACTGAGACTGACAGATACAGAGGCCACACCTCCTTCAATAAGATGGACAGATAGAGGTTGCATCTCCTTCACTGAGACTGACAGGTACAGAAGCCACACCTCCTTCACTGGGATACACAGACACAGATGTCACACTTATTTCACCAGAAGTGAAACACAAAGGCCACACCTCTTGAGTTCATCTTTTAAAGCATGAAGTGATTTTTTTCATTATATTTTTAATAATCAGCATAATAAACACACAGTGGTCTATTTCAGTGCTTCTCAAACTGTGGTCCTAGTGGACCATAAAAGATTCCAAGTGGTCCATGGCTCAATCTGCTTGATTGATTAAAAAAACAGAACTAAATAAATAACAAAATTACTGTTCAGAAATAGCTCACCAACACTTAATTTATTTAAACGACTTGATTAATTATTTGATGAATTCACTGTGTTAACATTAGTCAGCTCTCACATGTGATGCTCATGCCGAGTTACTGGTAGCTCTAACAGCAGCAGTCTATTTCTATAAATCAATAATTAAAATAACAGTCTGGAAAGATGATGGCTCTGTGGCTTAAGACAGGAAACAATTTAAAAGTCGAATGAGGCCCCAGAAAACAAGCAAAGTGTAGGGAATGGAAGGTGAAGTTGAAAATCCTCGTGGCAACATGACAGAAAGACCAGAGGCTGAGCGTTAGCCTGTGAACGATTTACTTCCTGTATATGAAAATAGGCCTACAGCTCAGTGTGAACATGGAAAACAAAAAAGAAGCAGCTCAATGTGGAACCCAGTATGAGACTAAAGCTCTCCACTTTGGAACAAGATATTCTTTCACTGATGTTTCAAAAGCAACACTGTTCTTCCCATTAATATAGTGATAACTCTAGTGAGTAACCAGAGAGATGGGTGAGTAACCAACATGATATTTTTAAAGTGAGGTGATTTTCAAGTATAGGGTGGTTAGTACATTACTTTTAAAACTGCAGGTAATTGTTTTGAGGTGGCTGGTGGTTTCCCGATGATTTGGATGAGCTGCATTTTTTGTTTTACTGGTTGAGCAGTCTACAACCTGAAAAACCCTTCTTAAATACAGAATGCTGAAATACACAGAAACAGCCTACGGCCTAAACAATGGTGAGAATAAAGGAGGTGAAACATAGAAATGTGTTACTCACTCCAGCGGTTCAGCAGATTGTTCATGTGCATTGTGGAAAGGTGAAGAGTCTACATCTCACTCTCAGCTTCACTGTGACTCACAGCAGCTGAAACACACCCACAGAATCATTAAACTGATAAGAATCTACATTTTCCTCAACCTTGATCTGTGCTGTATTCACAATATATTTTGTGTACCTTTTTAATTCAATATTTACCGTATTTTTCCTTATTTTATCTTAATGCACCCAGACCAGTATAATAATATTTTGTACTATATATTTTTACTATAGTAGTTACAGTATTTTACTGTAACAGGACACACAGTGGCTTATTGCTTATTTAAGATTAAAAGTATTTGTTGAAAAAAGCAAACATTAAATGTGATGTCACATTCACTCTGACATACTGCGCTATGTCTTTTATACAGTCATGTGACAGGATGTAAAAATAGTCACACAGTTTAAGTCAGTATGAATTCATAATTTCACATTTACATAGTGTTCTCATCTGATGAAGACTGACAGTCCTGTAGATTTATTGTGTAATGCATAAAGCATATTAACGACTCTCTGATCCAAAATTTCCCACTAATGACAAAAATATTTCTCTTTGGTAAAAACAAGAGTTCGTTAAAAGGCGAGTGTTTACCTCAGCCTCAAGTCTCAAAATCACAAATCAAGTCTGAAATCTAAAAATTTCAAATATACTCGGATCTTAACTTTACTAACCAACATCAAGATAAATATTTGTTTATCTTAAGCCTAAAGGCGAGTTCAGAGTTTTAAATAATCATATTCAGGGCTTCATGTCCAGCCGGCTGCAGGGATTACTGTAACGCTCTCCTTACTGGTCGTCAGACAGTGAGAACATTAACCAGGACAACGAGACATGAGCACATCACTGTAATTCTCACCTCCTCACACAGGATCCACCTTAAAGTCTCACTAGTTGTTTATAAAGCATTAAATGGTATATCAGCACTGACACACCGGACGTGTAAAACCCCACACAGGCCTCTTAGATCAATACGGATCTGTCAGGTTTTAGTAAATCAGAATCAGAAGTAAATACAACGACAATCATTCAGATTTTGGTACCAGAAGATCTCAGAGGTGTCCAAATTTCAGGCATGTTTAAATCAAGACTTTTCTGTTCTCCTGTGATATTGATTAAATCCCTACATTTATTGAATCAGTCCTGTTTCCTTTCTTTAATTGTTTTTAAAATCATTTAAATCATTAAATCATCACAGAGGTACAGTATAGTACAGAGATGCAGTACACACAGACACACAAAATGTAATCCACTATGTGTATTACACTCCTGGGCAAAAAAAAAAAGGGGGGGGGGCAATATTAAACTTTTAATGTTCTCAACAACAAATAATTGGTCAGAAAATGATAATATTATTATAATATTTTGCCATTTTGGGCTTGGCCTTTTTTTTTTTTTTTTTTTTTGCCCAGCAGTATATTTGCATTACTGTAATCTTTATTTTAATCACTTTGATTTTGAAATTCACTCTTTATTAACTGGTAGCTAACACTTATAGTCTTCTAATTATTTTACCACGCTAACAGTAAACATAGGCCTAACCTAAACTGTAAAGTTAGAACCCACAAGACATGTCCTTAATAACTTAATTATACATAAACTTATTACTTAATTATACATAATCTGTTTTTCTGCCTATTATAAGTATAAAAGGTTCCACATCCGTATGAAAAAACAGTCAGTAGTCAATAGATGAATAATCACAGTGTACACTAATAGTTTAATTCACTTCTGCACACTGCAATCAGTTCATAATCATCAGTTGGTCACAGAAGGTTTCCAGCCCTGGTCCTGGAGATCTCTCTCTCCTGTCCTCCCCACTGCAGACTCTTCTGTGCTCTGATACACACTTCAGCTCATGATTATTAAATCAGGTGTGTTAGAGCAGGGAAAATGCTCCAATGAACAGCACCAGAGCTGGAAACTTACACTTTAGCCTCTTATCAGTTTCTATCTGTTCTAGAATAACACACACAAACTGCACTGTAGTGAAGCTGAGACCTCATCATGGATAAATCAACACAGCTGTGTGTCTCAGGGTCGCGTTTCATTCAAGTGAGGGACAGAAATGTGTCAGGAATAAATCATCGCTTTATCAGTGATCAGCTCTAGATTCGAGCGCTTTATAAAGTTTATACAAGCTCAGGAGTTATTCTGACACCCAAGAAAACAGCACACACACAACTCTGTAAACCTACACACACACAACTCTGTAAACCTACACACACACAACTCTGTAAGCATACACACAACTCTGTAAACCTACACACACAACTCTGTAAACCTACACACACAACTCTGTAAGCATACACACAACTCTGTAAACCTACACACACACAACTCTGTAAACCTACACACACACAACTCTGTAAGCATACACACACACAACTCTGTAAACCTACACACAGAACTCTGTAAACCTACACACACAACTCTGTAAACCTACACACACAACTCTGTAAACCTACACACACACAACTCTGTAAACCTACACACAGAACTCTGTAAACACACACACACAACTCTGTAAACCTACACACACAACTCTGTAAACCTACACACAACTCTGTAAACATACACACAACTCTGTAAACCTACACACAACTCTGTAAACGCACACGCAACTCTGTAAGCACACACACACAACTCTGTAAACCTACACACAACTCTGTAAACCTACACACACACAACTCTGTAAACCTACACACACAACTCTGGAAATACACACACAACTCTGTAAACACACACACACAACTCTGTAAACCTACACACAACTCTGTAAACACACACACACAACTCTGTAAATACACACACACAACTCTGTACACCTACACACAACTCTGTAAACACACACACAACTCTGTAAACACACACACAACTCTGTAAGCGCACACACACAGCTCTGTAAGCACACACACAACTCTGTAAGCGCACACACACAGCTCTGTAAGCACACACACACACACAACTCTGTAAACACACACAACTCTGTAAGCGTTTAATACTCACGCGACGCTGAACGGATGGTCGTACAGGATGAGCTGAAGATGAACCGCGTCTCATAATAAATTATACACTCACTCACACACTCTCTCTCTCTCCTCCCCGCGTCTGACCAATCAATGGCCTGCTTTCGCTCCCGCGCGCGCGTGCGCTGGCCGGATCGGTTGCTCCTGGTGACGCGCGCGCGCGCTTCATCGTCTCTCAGCATCTTCTTCAGGAGAAACTTTAAATAAAATAGTGTTTCATGTGATTCATCAGTCTAACTGAGCTAAGGCACATCCTGTTTGGTTTAAACTTGCGGCAAATTCAACGGACTGGACATGATTTCGAAAGCCACACACCTGTGTGTATAAGGTCCCACAATGATGGCAAAACCAGCTACTGCTCATCATGCTATGGTGAAGCATGGTGCTGGCAGCATGCAGGGACAGGGACACTGGTCTGAATTTAGAGAATAATCTAAGGGAAGAATGAAGGCAGCCAAAATACAGAGATCCTTGAAGACAAACCTGCTCTAGAGAGCACATGATATCAGTCCAGAGCAAAGTTTCACCTTTCAGCAAGACAACAACCTGAAGCGTACAACCAAAACATCACTTGAGTGTCTGAGACAAGTCTCTGAATCTTCTTGACTGGCCTAGCCAAAGCCCAGATCTGAACCCTATAGAACATCTTTGGAGATACCTGAAGATGGCAGTTCAGACACTCCTCATCCATTCTGACTGAGCTTGAGAGGATCTGCGAAGTAGAATGGGACAATGGCAGGCGTGCAAAGCTTGTGGAGACTTCCCAAAGATGACTCGAAGCTGTGATTGCCACCAAAGGGGCTTCTGCCAAGGCGCTTACTTAAGATTTCAGTGTTTGATTTCTAATATTTCAGCAAAAAACTTTTCACTTTGACATTATGGGTTATTTTAGACTGATGGCAAAAAAAAGAAGTTTAATTTAAGCTATAATACAAATGTGTAACAGAACGGTCTCAATACTTTCTGAACCCACTGTGCATGTATATATAAAGCACAATTACTAGAGTGTGAAGTGAGTGTGTATTTAGTCTTTTATGAGGGAATGAACTGATTTGTCATACTTTATCATCAATGGCTTTGATAAATGATTTACAACTCTAACACCAAAACACTGCATGCAACACCTACTGGTAAGATTCTGTAACTGCTACTGAGAACCCACAAAGAACTTGTACAAACACAGGTCTGTATGTGACCAAGTTTAAGATTTTGCTGATCTAATTCAATTTAAACTTAGGACAGTCAGAAAAAAAATGCAGCTGCTTCACAACCAAAAGATCTGATATTCTTTGTCAGGATTAAGCCATTGTTGTCCCATCATCAAAGTAAAGAAATCTGAACCTTCATGCCAAAGTGCATGCATCTTAATATGCACAAAATAATGCTAAAAAGGCTACTATAGAAATGACTGCTTATAATATGATATAGCTAAGTAGTTTAAAACATTGAGAAAGAGAGAAACCAAACAGTTTGTATGACTGATGACTGCCAATTGACTTAAGTTAAAATTAAAAATAAAATTCACCTAAGGCTCTAACAGTTACAGAAAATTCCCTCTTAAAAAGCTTCCCGTTGGGCCTGAAAAAACATTTACCCCTGAAACTCCATGCAGAAGAAAAAGTAGATAAAAAGACCCAAATGTGAACTTCCTCAATGGATTCTACAAGTTTTATTATCACTCGTTTAAATAGTCCTTTAATTGTCTAAGTTCAAAATTACAAGAAGGAAATGTTTTTTTTGTGTGTGTTTTATTTTTATTAAAAATGTAAATTTCAAACCTCATGGGTGTCTGTAAAACATTACAATGAAAATTCAAATCAACACAAAACCCAAAAATGTTGATGTGTCACTGACCCGCTCACCCCACCCGACCCCCGGTTTAATCTGCCTACGATAACAACGGTCATTACCCTGATCATCTCATATCCACCCCAAAATGTGTACAAGAGGTGACGAGAACAAGCTGGTGCTTTCTTTTTGTCCAATAATCACATTAGGAAAAAACTGTCGACTCTCTGGAGCAGAAACCCCGCATTAAACCATATTACAATATACAGAAAAGAACAGGAGGAAAAAAAATGAGAGTGGCTAGTTATGTACGCTATGATTAGCTCATCACTGCACCATGGCTTATTATTTTATATCACAACCATTCACAGAAAAAAAAAAAATGCATTTATGTACTTATATATAAATTGCTATTTACTTCAGTTTAGTCTACAGAGGATGACGTGCAGGTTGTTAATATCTTGTACGTGTCTTTGGAGATGGACGATGCGAGAGGCTTCAGCAAAAAGATGCCACTAGTTTTCCGAATGCAGGTAGGTAATGTCCAGGGAATTAACTGGGATTAGACATGGGAAGGACAGGAGAGGCTTCAGAACAGAAGACGGAGCACAAAAATAAAAATTAAAAAAAATAAAGAAAACCAAAAAAATGCGTTTTTGCTCCCTCGGGCCGGAGGATGACTTCAAATTGAAAGAACAGGTACAGAAGGGGTTGGAATATCAGAATATGTCCATGTGAACTTTAGTCATCCTCACCATCATCCTGCACAGAGGAAAAACAGACAAGAAATGAGCTCAAGTTCCTACTGTTAATATTATATAATACTATCATACTTCCATCTTATAGTACAGCATAAGCTTTGAGTAGTACACCCCACCTCTCCATCCTCTCCCTCATCTTCCTCCTCATCTTCCTCTCCCTCATCTTCATCCCCTTCCTCATCAATATCTTCCAAACCTTCCTCCTCCTCTTCATCATCCTCATCTTCACCCTCACCTTCCTCATCATCCATGTCTGGGACCTGCAAAGAAAAAAAGAAAAAAAATTATAAAAAATTGAGAAAACCATTATGGCTCCAACAAATTTTTTTTTTATTATTATTATTTTTATTTATTTATTTTTTTTAAACAACTATTATGTTTTTCTATTTCCAGTAATATTAAACTGTCTGACTATTGCTACATTTATCACCCTTCAATTGATTTAGCGCACCTTAAACCTCAAGCCCATTTTACACCAGACCGCAGAGACGCAGTGTCCAACACAATGCCTTTACACTGGCAGCACACAGAGCGGCTATTTAAAATAAACGTGTTTTTTTTTTGTGCGGTACGGTTGTAGTTTCTTATCTAGAACCACTACAAAATACAATATTTATGCTATATTTTGCAGTATATGCCTAAAAGCCAGACAGCACTTGGGTGATGGTTCAGGCCATATACTACTGCTGCAGTGCGTGCTCCAGCATTGATTAAAATCCAAACCTGTTGGAGCTTTCACCTGCCATACTGCATAGAAGTGACATTGTTTTAATGAACTTTGTGATCATACACAGTGGTAATGTATGTTTATAATTATGATACATATTTGCACGTTCCCTAAACTAGTGCAAAACAGCACAGAAAAGAATGATCCAAGGTGTAAAATGAGCTTTCCACTCATGAAAATATTGTGTGAAATGCATTAAACGTCAACCAGACTAAACCAATGAGCACCACCATCTGCTAGCACTTATTTATGGGCTCAGTGCACTTGTGTGCATCAAACCAATGCAGATGAAACAGCCACGATGAGAATTGAGAACACCTGTACTACACACTCTGATTTTGTAGTGCACAGAAAGGATGAGATTGTCGTGTCGCGCCTTACAGAACTGCTTTGAAAACCCAAAAAGTCCAAATTAAACATTTTGCTTTGAAATCACATCCACAATGAAGTGAGGTTCAGCACAGCCTTAAAATTTAAACCACAGCTCCATCTGGTGGGTCTGCCACTTTCACTAAACAGAGCAGCCCGTGACTGTGTAACTGTGTAAGCATCAACTTGCTTGTGCATTGAATCTCGGCGAGTTTCCACAGTGTAAACACACATGCACTAATCATGTCCACTGAGACACATACTTTTCAGTTCTTGCTAATTTTTGGTCCTGTTAAGAATTACACTGTTAATGTTATGTCACAGTGATCGCTTAGTGGAAACCGTACCAGGTAATACTGCAGAGGATTGGGCCAGATGTCGTCCTTGATCACCTCGCCAAGTTCATCGGCCCCAGCATCTGAGTGATCAGTAAACCAGGTGAAGAAGCTCTCCGGCTCCTCGTGTTGCCTCTTCTTGCCAGCCTTGTTCTGTGTCTGCCCTGCCCTCTTGGTCAAGTCCTGAAACACATTTGATTTTTATAAAATTAAAACCGATACACTTAAGCCACACTAATACTAAAATCTAACACCTAATATAGCCACAAGTAGAAGAGTCCAAGCATCCGTCTCAAACAGCACATCCAGTGGTCAGTTCTTGCCTAGTTACACAGAACACTAACACAAATGAACAGATTCTTCAAGTTTCTTGATGGAAGCTCAAGGTTAACACTGAAACACCTGCTGATGACAGCCATGGCCTTTAAATAACCAAACTAACAGCAAATATGATTCCACTGAGGATGTGTGTAAACACTGACCTTTCCAGCCTTCCATTTAATCTCAGTGGATTTTGAAGACGGGTCACCGCTTTCGTTCAAGTGGAACTCTTTCGACAGGACTTTGTTTTCAAAGTAGGGATTTTCATCAAAGTACTGAAGAAACAGAAGAAGAAGAAGAAAAAAAAAGAGAGGCAAATTAATGCTCAGTGTCCTACAGCAAGCTTGTTTTTCATAAAGTGCAAAGCAGAAGAGGAGCAGCTACTTACAAAATCTATTCTGTAACCTGATTTGATGTCCTCAAACTCTGTGACCTCCACCCTGGTCAGGTAATGAAGGGCTTCTTCATCCTCCTCACCAAGCAGAGCTGAAACTGTAGCACACACAAAAACCATCATCAATATAAAGTACAAAACATCAGCACATGTTGGAATTTTTTAGAATCCATTACAATTTGAGTGACAAACCATTTTTTAAACAAGTCTTGATTTTATTTCTATGTCCTACATTACAATTTCTCCAGTGTGAACACTCACTGATTAAAATCAGTTTTAAAAAGTTTTGTATTCAATTTATTAAAATAACTAATGCATTCTCTGATATTCTCCAAGTCCTTTGTGTACTCTAAAAACAAAAAGATTTTGCCACTTATACCATTTAATATACATATTTGGAATAGTTATTGAGAAAAAAAATTATTGGTTAATATCTGACTGGCCACATCTGATTTATAAAAAGTAGATTTAAGCAGCCCTAAATTTATTCTTGCTTTACAATTTTACATAAACTTCCTTTTAATTTGTTTTGTTAAACTTAGGATTACTTATTTCATTCAGTTAATTGTTAAAGTATAAAATCACAGCACCACTTTTAAACTAACTGCCTAGCCTGTATTTTGTGCTCTTGTTTGCTGAAAATAAACAAACAGTTCCTATCCATCACGGAAAGCTCTAGGCCTAATATATTTCCATCTGAGCAGTCAGAGTGAGCTTTAGTGTTCGGTTACTATTCAAATGTACATAATATTTACATATTCAAATGCAAAATCCACAATGGAATGTTTAAGAGTGCAAATTCTATTAGTCTCAAAACATACTGCAAAGTTTATTAAATATATAAAATTAAAAACTAATAGATATTCTACTGCAGTCTAAAGAAATCTGATAGCGCTCGCTTTTCTACCGGAAATGCTTGGTACGCTTCATGCATAAGCTTGTCAGAATTTGATTAATGTTTCATGGATTGGCACAGGAACTTTTTACAATAAGAATCATGATGCATCTGATAATCGACTGTTCTTAAGAAAACAGTACGCTACTGATAATTCATGAAGATCAGATCCAGAATATTAAACTGCACAGTAAATTAGGGTGCACTTGAGTCTGTTCTCACCTTGTGGATGGTTGACAAATGTTGTGACCCAAAAGTTTGGAATTTTGGCTATGAGTTCTGATCGCTTCTGGAAAAACGGCTGGCGTAGCTTATTGTACTTCTGCTCTACTTTTAGGATTTCCTCGCTTGCTTGTTCATTCAATCTGAGGAAGACAAAAGGAAGAACACCATTCATCTTAGCTACTTCACTTATCAGGGAGAAGTTGTTCAGCAAGGCCTGAAGTGCAGCAGGTTATATTACCTGTCGATTTCATTCTGTACTTCATCGATGTGTTCAATAGCCTCCTGCTGTTCTTTTTCTAAAACAAGACAAACAAAAGACATTTAAATATCAAATGCAGCCCCTTATAATACACCTTCCAACCATTATTTTGTAAAGAAAATAAACTGTACAAGAGTTTTCCCCAGATTAAAAAAAAAAACTTAAAAGTAAAAGCATAAAATGAGGAGAGAGAGAGAGACTGAAAAACAAACTAACCTACATCCTGTTTTATGTTGAGTAATTTTTTTGCACATGTACAGCTACAAAGGAGATTTCTATTTATTATATATTAAATATTTATATCAATCCATCCATCTATTTATCACTTTAATATAACATCCAGGATTTTTTCCTAAATCTTTGTAAATTTTTACACGCCTAAAGAAACGGAAATATTAACCTCGTTATTATAATTAACTTCGTTATTATAATTAAATGCAACAGTGAAATGTTAGACTTTATTATTATTAGATAGGAGAAAATGCCTGTATCACTAACATTAATAAGAGGAACAGATGAATGTGGCGCGTAAACACAGCTGACTTCACTACTACACGTAAACACGCAGAGTGATGCTGAATAAACCCGGAACTTCAGCTAAAGCTAATTCCACTAAAAATAACACTCAAGACGAACAAGTTTGTTTAATTATCGCATAAATGGGACTAATAAGCCCCCATGATCGGCTCTACCCGCCGTTTCCGGTTAACTGAACTGCTGGGCCGCGTGGTTTGAATGAACAAGGCCTGGAAGAGGCTAACGCGAGTTAGCTAGCAAGCTAAGAAAACTTAATTACTATCTATCTGAACACTTTTTAACAGCAGTCGCAGTCAGCAATTTCTTCATTAACAAAAAGCATCTAATCCCTCAACTCCAGCAGCTAATGTGTGTCGCTGTATTTAGTTAGCCACACGGAGAGTTAGCCGTGATGGCGGGGAGACACAATAAACGCGACACCGTGCTAACTAGCATGCTAGCTACCATGCTAACACGGAGCGCATTAATGCTTTTAGTGATATTTCAGCCACACACACAACAAAATAACTGTATAGTTGGTTACAACTCATTTAATATCACCATCCTGAACCAAATTTCGCGTTTTAACCGCAGAAAATCTAAAATAACTAGGTAAATCAGTGCGCAGCGAACATGCGTGGCACAATGAGCGGTGAACATGGCCGCGGGTCACCGCTGCAGTCTTCACCATCTCCGGCTAAAGTTAGCGCCGCTGGCTAAACCTTTAAAGTTGGAGCTTTTTTAAAAAAAATAAATAAATAAAATTACGACTTCTGATAATGTCTTGGGGATTAAACCGCGCCAAAACAGAGAGAGAAAGGTAAAAAGAGCGTGGTGAAAATGGCGGTGGGGAGCCGTAGGAGGCCGCCATGTCAGTCTTTACCCGAGGTTTCGTCCGCGCCGTCATGATTCGAGTTCTGCTCCTTCCTGCTCACTTTCGCCGCCGAGGCCGACATGCTGCTTCTCTTCGCCTGCGCAACTTTTATCTAAAAAAAACTCCACAAGAATGTGATCCCAAACGTATTCGTTAGATCTCCCACCCGAGGAAGAAGAGGAAACTCCGCTCTACCTGTGTGTGAGAGAAGTGAAATGCGGTTATAAAGCGTTATAATGTCGCGCTTCTCTACTTCAGATTAGCGCGCGACTCGACACAGAGCCGTTCTCTATTCTCTAGCTGGCGCGCTCCCGCTCTCCGTGCACGCGCTTTACGAACAGAACACTAGAGAGAACAACAACCCCCGCCTTTCAGTTTTATAAAACGCCGCTCGCTCCCGTCCGTCGCGCTCTGATTGGCTGGAGGACCGGAAGTGCTCCAAATCGCTCCCAACCAAAATTAATATATTTAAAAAATGGTTTATATTCATACTGTATTTGTTTTAAACACAGTGTGGTGAATGCCAGATGATACATTTGTATTTTATTATATTTTTCCTAATTGTTGAACTTGTTATTAGTGTTAGTTATTATTTATTTCTGTTTTGTCCTGACCTGCCTGACATATTTTGTAGCGTAATTACTGTTCTTGAGAAAAAACCCTCTAAACCTGTAATCCTACTACAAGTTCTGTACCCTGTTTTACGCCACAGAACTGTGGCTTCTGATTGGTCAGGGGGTGCTGATAAATTTTCAATAACAGCAACTTGAAAATAGTGCAGCTGCAAATCACTTTTTAAAAAAAATATATGTGCTCATTCTAATACCTTATCATTTCCATAGTAACAGCTCATCATATCAACAACATAATCTAAGCCTAATAATAAACTGATGTAAAATGTGTAATTAACAAAAATATATAATGAACTAATCTGGTGAAGAGGCTGTGAGGGAATGACTGTTTATATCTGCTATAACACAAGTGATAACAGGAGCTAACTTATTTTGCAGATGTTCCACAACAGAAATGTAACTATAAATGGATAAAAAGTTATAAGTGTGTCGTTCTTTAATAAATAAATAGTTGTAATCATTGACAAACTGCTGTGGTATGAGATACCACTTAGGGACATGCTGTTACTGGAAGTTTATCCACATCAGGGTGGCTTTGTGTTAAACCACAGCACACCACCACAGTGTTGATTATTTTCCTATAACAGCATGACACATGTATGTTTAATGCAATTTAATGTAATTTAATAATAATGTAATTAATTCTTTTTTGTTTTGTCCTGACCTGGCTAGTTTGTTTTATAATGTTCTTGGGAAAACAAACTAACTAACAAAAATAATCTAAAAAAAAATTTAATTTCACTATAGGTATTATCATGTTTTATAAGGTGTTCCCATTTACACTTAGAGTGGGAGGTTTAATACAGACAGCAGGATGTGTGATTTTTTTATTTATTTTTTTTTTTTTTCATAAGGAAACTTGCTAAATGTCTACTTTTGCAGATTAGTATCTCTGGCTATATTGTAGGTGAAGTTATACATGTCTCAGTAACATTAGAAGGAGAAGAAGCCTTTATTTGCCACATATACATTACAGCAACTAACTATTATCTCTTAACTATTATTTATTAACTAACTATTATCTATAATAGTATAGTATAATATATAATATTATCTATATATGTTAGTTAAAGGTTAACAAGTGATGCTTGATTTTATATTCACTAGGGCAATCTTTAGGCTAATAGAGAATTCAGATATTAAAAAAGAAATGACTAGTCATGGATGCACTGCTTCAGTTCCACTGAATGATATTGTAGGGGCTGTTCTCAGTTTTTCCATGCAACCCACAGATCCAAAGTCTGACTCAGCTCATAACAACTTTCAGAGTCAAGACTAAATGTGCAAAACACAGAGACCGATATTTTAGATTGTATGGTAAATGCAAGCTTCAGTAGAACCTCAAAAAAAATCTAAAAATATATAACATTTAATATTTTACAGCTTTTATATATTAAGTTATAGTGTGATAAGGAAATCTGAAGCGCATAATAATATACTGTTACTGTTATGCTATTATTAATTAACACTTTTTTTTTTTCTTTTTTTTTTTAACTACTTCTGATATTAATAATATGTAAAATAGTGAGTATTGGCCAATACCTGGAACTGTGAGATTGGTATTATCAGCTATCATCACCATCCTTTTTGTTTCACTTGACAGACTGCTTTACCTAAAATACTGCTTTTAATTACACAGTGTAATAGTTTAGTAACATTAGCTGAGTTAACCACCTTTAAGAAAGTATTGTGCAAAAACTGTCTATCTGATCAGCCACTAGTTAGTTAACATTTATGTTAACTCTTCAGCAGACCATCCACATTCAGATCATTCACATCACTGATCACTTCTAACCTATGATAAATATTGGCCTAATTTTTACTGCCACTTTTAATAGTCTTAAATAGACTACTGGATATTTTTCAGCTATTTATGGCTAATAGTCGATTTCAGTGTTCTTTGACTGAATGTTAAGAATTATTTTGATAACGTATTCAACATACATTAGAACTGCAATGTTTTTGTGTGTATTAGGCCTACGTTTGTTTTAAAAATGTCACTTTGTTACTCTAAGGAATCTTTACTGTCCCTATTTAATAGTAATATTAATACAATAATAAGAATACTAAGATAATTCTAACAACTGGCAATCTACAGATAATTTATTCAGCAGATTGGCGCCACGGTTTTCGTCGACTTTTGTTTTGAAACCTTTTTTTTTTTCTGTAGGGCGGAGCTCTGACTGTCTGGCCTTAACGAATCACTTAACTGAGTCGACTCTTTTGAACTGTCCATCTATGTTAATCCAAGTTGCGATTCGTTTGCTTTATCAGAGCTATCGTTACTCAATACCTTGTTCAAAGAATAATCTAAAGAAAAAAAACAACAACTATGAGATCTTGAATGATGGAAATGTTTAGACGGTGTTTCTTTTTTCTGCAGATGCGAAAGGGTTTGATTCATTCGGGCTTGTGAATCGATTTCGATGATTCACCTAAAAGGAGTCGTTCAAAAAAAAAAAAAAAAAAAAAAGAGTCACTGAGGAATCGCTGATTCTTTGTGCAGCTTCGCTTCACATTCTCGCGGCGCTGTTCGCCTCATGAGCCGCACGCTGAGCCTGGAGCTGAGCAGCTGCATGAGCCGGGAGGAGGCTCATTCTGTCCTGGATTATAAACGACATATAAAGGGAGGAAGTTTTTACAGCAGTTACAGTGGATTTACGGCCGAAAAGCTGTCGCTATCACACAAAGTCTCTGGAAAGAAAGACCCTCTGAAGGTAAAACGGAGGCTTTTTTTGTATTTTAAGGGGTTGGAGATGGCGCTGTTAGGGGCTGTGGCTCGGTTTGAGGGAATAGCGGCACTTTGAGGCCTAATGTTTCAGAATAATAACAAAAAGAGCACGGATACTGTGTATCCATAGGGAATAGTCTCTGACGTAATTTCCGGCCCGCATATTCTATATTATCTCGTGCCATCTTAAAGGTTTTTGAAGATTCTGTTTTAAAAGTTGTCAGAAATCCCGCAGTTACTGGTACTCCTCTTTTAATGTGTTTTTTAAAAAGTGTTTTAATAGAAAAAACAAAATGCTGTTTGACCCACTAAATATTAAATTTATACGTAATATATTTATATAGTAAAAATAATAAATTGTGGTCGTTTCATCTGTTTTTTTTGAAAAAGAAAAAAAAGGGAAGCAATCCTTAAATTAATCAAATAAAATAATTTTAAATTAATCATATGGTGTTGATATTACATTCAATGAAATAGATGACGTTATGCTTAATCCTAAATATCATCATATGTCCATATGATTTATAATTGGTGTATTATTATCTGTATAAATGAAATGAGGAATAGTGGGGTGACTATAATCCCTGAACATGTCTCAGAAGATGTATTTGCCTGGAAAGACATAAGTGATGGGTTTTTTGTTACCTTATTTAACCTCTTTGAATACTGTCATGGCTAATGATCATATTTATAATATTGTGTACCCTGGCATTGTGTGTGCTCTTACATGTAAGATGTTAATAATAGTTTTCATTCTCAGACATTTTCGCTCGTCTTTTTCTTCATCGCAGGATTGCTTTAAGCCTCACAGACACATCCTCAGTGCTCCTTCTTTCCTTATTTATGTCAGGAATGTCAGGAATTTTGGACAGAAAATGATACACCATGGCCTGCAGGTTGCATGCGTTACTAATTACAATATAAGAGGAATAAAAAAATGTGAAAATTATTGTATCACAATGTTTGAAGATGGTTTTGTGATACACACTGTATACCATAATTTAGTTTTGCTACTAAAGTGCCAACAAAATGAGGCACATTTGACAAATCAAGTTTTTTATATTTGAAAATGATCAGAAGCATGAAGAGAATTGAACAATTGGTTGAAAAAAAAATAAGATTTTAATATTTAAAAAAAGAATTGCCATGCTAATGGGTTTTAAAGCTTATATAGTCACTCAGGGCCAAATAGGTTATATGTTTTCAGGTCAGTCCTAAAAACTGTGAAAATGGACTTTTTTATAAAAAAAAAAAAAAAAAAATTAAAAGAATGTATTCAACAGAATAAGTAAGTTGATTATGAAAAACAGACCTTTTAACTTTGTTACGAAACTTCCCAGTTCCCTGTACTGCCTTTAACTGAGTGTGATTGTTATTGTTTTAATTTTTTTTTTTTTTTTTGTTCTTCATGACATTCCAGTTCACTTATGTTTAACGTCTGGATGGTAAAAAGCAGCAGCAGCGAGTCTTTCATCTTAAGCTGCTTTGTGCTTTAAAGAGACTTTCAGTTTCTCAATGATTTGCAGTTGTCTGGAATAAATACGTTACAGGCCTGGACAGTGCTTTATGCAGGCTGACATGCTGACATCGCAGTCTGAAAATGAGAACTCACAATAACAGATTTATATAAAGAGTTATAAAAACTCTGAGCTGCTAATGCGTGTAAGAAGTGAGGAATAAATGATGTCAGGGTCATGCTATTATAGGAAAATAATCAAAGGTGGAGTGGTGTTATGTGGCCTGAAGCAAAACACAGTTACTATTAGCACCCTGAAGTTGATTATTTGCCTCTTAAAGCATGTTACCTAGTGTTTTTTTTTTTCCTTTTATACCACAGCAATTTGTCAGTGATTACAATTTTTATTTAGTAACGAGCAACTTTTTATCCATGTGTAGTTACATTTAGGCCCAATCCCATTTCTACGCCTTAGCCCTTCCCCTTTCCCCTACCCCTCCGTTTCGCGCGTTCACGTGAAGGGGTAGGGGTGTCTTGATTCTCTTTTGGTTGGAGGGGTAGGGGTAAGGGCCAGATAGCCCTTCAAACGAAGATTTTTCGGGACCACACTTCAAACGAAAGGGTATGAATTATCTCAGCTTGAACCGGCTACAGCAGCAACATGGCTACCCGAGCGAACAAAAAGACCCACAAATGTAAGCATTACTGACGTTGTTAAAGATTTTAATGAACATAAATCATTTGTTTTATGTTACATTCAATCGTGTGTTCATATTTACGGTGATGTTATTCAAAGAAATGTTTGCAAAAAATAGGTAAAGTTTGCTAACGTCATATCATTACAGACTGCACGATAGTGCCACAACATATTTTCATATCTGATCAGGGCTGTAACCACCAAAGACATTGAGAATAATTAGAAATCGCTAAACTTTTTTCTCAAATGTTGCCAATTCGAGAGAGAGAATTAGGACCTATATGACGTATGATGACGTGTAACGGTATAGTAGTGGTGTCCCAATTCTTGGGGGAATATTTTCACCCCTACCACTTGACACTCTGTTTCAAGGGACAAGGGGAAGGGGTAGGCGTAGGGGTAGGTGAAGGGGTATAAAATGAATTGGGATTGGGCCTTAATGTTGTGGCACATCATTGAAACTCTTTGAAACTCATTGTTATAACAGCTATAAACAGTCATTTCCTTTCCAGCCTTTCTTTTTCTTTTCTCTCTCTTGAAGTTAATAAATCGAAGAAACACAGTTCGTCATGTTACTGAAAAACCACAAAGCATAAACTCCTCTGTTCTGAAGACTTTCCTGTGTGGGGAAAAACTCTGACACTGGAGACTCCTTCAGCAGATCCTTAGAGAAAAATTCACCATATCAATGAATAAACACATTTTCATTTCCTCCATTTATGTAGAGCCACATGCAAGTCCCTGTAATGAGCTCTTACTATAGAAACGATAAGGTATTAGAACGAGTGCAATAATGTAAACCTGTGATATGCAGCTGCTGTCTTCAAAAGTAATTGAAATGAATCAACAGCTTCTGACCAATCAGAATCCAGAATTCATCATTGTGCTGGTATAAATACAATAACCGTCTAAAATTGGAAAAATTCAAATATCAAATTCTAATATAATATTCAGACCATCACACAGGTTAGTATTTATCGTGTTTCCTGACATCGTCTCACCACATCACCTCAGAGCTCTGTGTTTATGGAGCGAGTGGTTGTCGAGTTAAAAAAGACACACAAAGCACTTCATTCATTCCTTCAGCTCAGTGATGGAGTAGAGCAGTGTGTGGTTATGAAGGACTGCAGCTTGGATATTAAAACACTGTAGCATGTAAACAGCACCACCGGCTTCAGTAACCGTCCTGTTCTCTGTGACGCTGTGTGAAGGTCCGAGACGTAGCAAAGAGCAAGAAACTTTCCTAGTGCCTCGGGTCAGTGAGAATAAAACGTACATGATGTGCCATGTGTCTCCATCACACATGCTGTGTGACTTTGTGCTTTTGTCCGTGTTTAAAGATGACAGTATGCCATACAGTACCAGAAACCTCTTCAGTAAGTCTGTTTGAGACACTGAACAACTCCACAAAGCTGACTATAAGTTATGACTATAAGTAAACACTATAAGTTATAAGTGTCTATTTCTTGTTAGCTGCCAGTGCAACATTAAAGAACAAACTTGACTCACTGAACATTCTCTACTGATTAACTACATTTGGGGCAAAGGGACACTGCAGGCCCATTTTTGTCTAAACTGTCATATTAACATATATAAAGTTTATTTTCTGCGTGTTGAATAGAAATCGGTGTCTGATAGCCATCTGTAAATGATTGTAGAGATTCGGAGACTCTGCGGTTCTGGTTTGTTGTGGGATGTAGCGTGCGCGTGCATGTCGACATGGTTTAAGCTCCCCTCACCTCCTCCTTCAACCCTTTCTCTCCCCCTCCTTCCCTAGCCCCTCTCTTCTCTACTCTCGTCTCAGAATTTCAGCTATGTTATGATTTCCACTCACTGTTATTGTCTGGCAGAGCTATGGGAAAAATCCCAGCATGCCGAGCGTCAGGCCTGCTGAGCTGGCACCACTTAATGATGTTTATTTACAGAGGTGGCGTCAACACCCCCTTTTCTTCTTCTGTTTTCTTCTTGCCCCCCAAGAAAAATTACAGTGTCATAATTATCATATTGCTGTTTTCTAACCTTTACTTGGGCTTCAGACATGAAGATAAAAAAGTTGATGTGCTCATCCACCCTGCTTCGTCAGCAAGGCATGATGGGTGACGGTGTGTGTTCTCATACAGGCGAGTGTAAAGCATGTGGGTGTTTAGGCTGAACCGTAATCTGCAATGATCAGCACTTCAGAGTGGTGAGGTTTAAAAGAGTGAGGCATCGCTCTGTGCAAAATGGGTGCTTATTAAATGAAATGTGAATAGAGTATCACAAGTGCTTTTATACCTGTCCTTTAGTGTTATGGACACTAGTATGGCAGTATATATCTAGAACAATAACTTTTGGAGGTATTTCTTTTTTAATTTTATAGTTTTCACTTCTGGGAATATGATCAACATTTTTGTGATGATTCATCCTGTACTAGTCTTGTATTCCCACCCCCGGGGACATGACTTGCTCTACAGTAGCAGCTTGTTAGTAGCAAACATGGTTGGTTTGTTAGTTTTTGGCTGTGCACACTTCACTTTTCCAATCCTTGCTTGGTTGAGAAAAGTAGTTGAAGTATATTTATTTGGAAGATGGTGGCGTTTGTGCGAGTTGGTGTTTTTGTGACAGGCACTTTTGAGAAGTTCACCAACTGCTCTGGGTGTGTGTTCACGGTGTGTGTGTGTGTGTGTGTGTTCACGGTGTGTGTGTGTGTGTGTTCACTACTTTTTGTGCACTTGGACGGGTTAAATGCAGAGCACAAATCCTGAATATGGGTCACCATACTTGGCCACATGTCACTTCACTTGGGGCTGTTCAGTGCTGGAATGTCTCTACATTAGACTGATCAAGAATGTTTTGCTGTTTTTATATAGCATCTGGGCTTCTGCATCAGTAAGAGTTAGTAAAATCATTTTATCTACCACTCAGACATGTCACATTCCTGTAGGTGACATGCATGTCATAACTCCAGAAACACATGGTGTCTTGTCATGATGGACATCATCCTGGTTAAAGTGGACAGGTGTGGGTGAAGGCGGTGGTGAGAAATCCTCCACAGCTGAGAAAAGGCTCTTGTTAAACTCTTTCGTTCTCCAAATCTAGCTAGCTTGTTAAGCTACTGGCAGTTTTGTTTAGATTCAGCTACTGGCCAATCAAGCACTTCAGCATACTGTCACTTTGACTTCCTGTTTCTACATGAATTATATCAAGATATGGGATCAAATTACTACTCTCAAGACATTTAATGGACACTTTTAAAATGGATTTCTGGATCACAGCGACTCAAAAATGACTATAGCTCACATTTAGTCACTGACCTTTAGGGCTGGGCGAGATGCAGAAATATCATATCGTGATATTTAGAGACATTTCTAAGGTGATTGCCAAAAAATACTGTCAGCAAAGCAGTAGTGCTGGATTAAAATAATGTTAAAAGAAAGAAAAAAAAACAGAGCTGACACTTTTATTTAATCTCTACAAAACTACTTAACACTGAAAAGGAGAAAAAAAAACTGTAAAAATGAACATTTTACTATTTATATTCAAAACAGAGCAAAATCGTAACATATAACCAACTGCTTTGAAACAGAGGAGTCTATCATTGTTTTTGATCAACCAATAATCAGCACTGTTTCTAGCTTTCCCAACATGTCACTGCTCATTTCTCCTGGTACTTTGTGAAGTTTTTCCAACTTAGTGAAATTTGTGACCTTTTTAGACCATTTTAGTGACTTTTCCTTTATTAAAAAAAAGAGCATAGTGACAAAACCTGGGACTTTTTATTACCAACTGTCCTGTGCTTGATACAGCGCTCTAGCTCACATCACAGCTGCTGGTTATACAAGTTGAGAGAGTGGGTCCAGTTGTTTCCAATTACCAATCACTGATGACCATTGTTTTCAACGATTAGTCACTGATCACCATAGTTCCCAATGACCAATCGCTGATCACCATAGTTCCCAATGACCAATCGCTGATCACCATAGTTCCCAATGTTCTATTCTATTCTATTCTATTCTATTCTGTCTTTAGAAAATCTTCCTTCTTCATGTAACGCATGAACACTATGATAATTCACTGAATATGCAAATTAGTCTGTAATGTCGTTTGGTGACTTTTTGAGTAATCGTTAGCTGCTTTCCCCTGAAAGAGTTTATCCAGCACTGACCTTGTGAGGTCTTAAAGAAGACCCAAATTCAATATTTATTTACAGTGCAACTCACTAAATGAGATATTTATTAGAGGAATGTATAAAATTCTTCAACACCAGTTCAATGTTTACTCATTATAATGTTAATTTTAAAACTGTATGTTTATTTTCCTCACTATATCTGCATCACTTTCCCTTTATGATCAGTTGCTTCTCCTGTGTACTGTGTTTAAGTGCCTGCTCAGTTGTCTTAAAGCCTTTTAAGGATACTGAAGGTGAACTTCAGTGAGACTCGGCCCCGCTAACCGCCGTGATGATGTGATAAGAAAAGCAGCTACAGCCTTCCTCCTGCCCCGTCCTCCAATCACACGGTGTGTGTGCATTCAAACGGTCCAGCGGTGCTTCCTTCCGAACTCTTTGTGCGTGTATAAATAGAGCCCAAGAGGACTGCACTGGTATTTATGACTGTCTAGCACACAGCGCTTGTGTTTAATAGGCCATGTGTTCTCCAGGGAAAACGGCGAATTCTGCGATTAGGTAATGGAGACATTTTTTCCTGATGTTGCTGAAGGTTTCTGGAAGATTCTCAGGTTCTGCAGCATGATTTTTGTGGCTTGTCATATTGATTAATAATTTTATTTAATGTTAGAGGGGTGTAATGGAGTTTCATGCAGCTGAGTGATAAAGTTGGTAGAAGGGACAGCCGTCCTCTCTACTGTCAGTCAGAACAGTCTTCTCTGAGACTGTTCATACAATGTGAAGTACATTATGTATTAAGTGTATATATTTCAGATAATCCATGAGGGAAAATGTTATTATTTTGTTGACTAATTGTTAATATGAAACAGAATGCACTGGTTCCTGTTCTTATATTAGGGCAAAAATTATGTAGTATTTAGCTTTATGTAGTGTTTATCAGTGCTGCTTGGTTGTTAAAATTCTTTCATTTATCTTCACTCATCACTTTATCCTGGCCACAATGGTTGTGGATCCAGAGTCTATCCTGGGAACACTGGGCATATACACCACACCATATACTCACAAGACACCATGCACACCACACTCACACCTAGGGGCAGTTTAGAGTAGCTAGCCCAACTACTGGGAGGTGGGAGGAAACTGGAGAACCCTTGCAGATACAGAGAGAACATATGAAACACCATACAGACAGTAACCTGAGGTCAGGATTGAACTGGGGACTGGAGGTGTGGCCTGAACCTGGGGCTTTACTAGCAATCCTACTACCTGCTACTACTGTGTTCATCTGTTCTCTCTCTGCAGATTGCGCCGTAAATGTATCAAGAACTTGGAGCCCAGCATGAAAAAGGCGAGCAGGCCCACAGGCGCCTCCAGCAAATCCACCACAGCCACTAAACCCCTGGGCAAACCCGAGCCCAGTGGCACAATGGGCACTGGAGGAAAGAGCACCACCAAGAACCAGAACTCGGCCCTTCTGTCTAAGGTGAGTCCCTGAGCGTGTTTCTTCTTCAGTTTTTCTCCAACAATGAATACAAGTTACCATGAAATTTGCAAAACCTTACTGGAGAAAGGTTTCTTAGGAAATTCGCTGTAATACATGTCCAAATTAGGCAAAATTTAATCAGTTGCCGAGAACTTGATGATGGCCTTTCTCTTCATAAAATATTTAATAAAGCACTCAACTGTGTTAGCGTTATCAAAACAAGTATTTAACTTTATCTAATGTTATTACTTCTCTAGCAAGTTGTGTAGCTGGCCAAGTTCGCTATGGTATGATATGGAGTATTTTTTTTTTTTTAAGACAGTTTGAAGTATTATTGATTGACAATTTAAACTGTATGCTGGGACTTGCCATAATCTTGTGAATTAGTTATTTAATTATTTATTTATTTTTAGGGAAATATCTAAAAAGCCTATTAGAAATTGTTAGTTTTTGGTAGAAACCAGTAGATCCTAAATAGAATCTTGTGTAATCGAAACCATTAGAGACAGAAAACTCCAACATCTAATAAATGCTGATGAAAATGTTACTTAATGGAAACAAGTAGAGGTCAATACCAATTAAAACAGCAGGAACAATTAAATCTCTAATAGAAGCCTTCTAGCATATTATATATACAAAAGTATGTGGACACCTTACCATCACACCCATATGTGGGCCTTCCGCAAGCTGTTGCCATAAGGGTGGAAGCACACAATTGTATGGAATGTCTTTGTATGTTGCCACATTAAGATACCACTTCACTGGAACTAAGGGGCCCAAACCTGTCCCAGCATGACAATGCCCCTGTGCAAAAAGCAAGCTCTATAAAGACATGGTTTGCCAAAGATGGTTTGGCCCGCACAGATGCCAGGCCTCCTCACCCCAACATCAGTTCCTGATCTCTCTAATGCTCTTGTGGCTGAATGAGCACAAATTCCCACAGCCACGCTCCAAAATCTAGTGGAAAGCCTTCCCAGAACAATGGAGGTTATTATAAGAGCAAAGGGGGACTAAATCTGGAATGTGAAGCTCAACAAGAACATATGGGTGTGATTGTCAGGTGTCCACATACTTTTGGCTATATAGTGTATTTGATGAAAAGTTCCTACTGGAAACCATTAAGCCAGTAAGGTCCATTATATAGTAAAAATGATCTGAGATATAATAGATTTTTATGCTTTCATCAAAGATTAGGCAATTATTTTGTGTACATAAAACCAGTAGCTTGTAACACAGACTCCCTTGGCCTGGATAATTCCATGCTTGATGTCACTTTATATGCAGCTTTATGGTCCAGATCATGGAAAATACCGTGCAATAGTATTACAGATGCATTATGGTAACTATCACATCCATGCACAAATACGATCCCCCATATTTCCATGTATTAACCAGACGAAGAGCAATGACGACCTTGCAGCCATGAGCGTTGGAAGTGGAGGACCCTCGGTGGGCAGCGGCAGCAGCACTACAACAAGGAGCAAGAGGAGTGCCAGCTCCACTCAGAGCAACACCGAGACAAAGACCAAGGCCAGCTCAGGTACCAGGAGACAGTCTGGGCTTCAAAATAAGTATATTCTGGATTGATGGAATGCTTCGGGTTGTGTTTTTGAACAAGAATATGAGCAGTCCTCTAGAAAGATGATGTTTGTATGATCAAACGTGATAATCTATTATCTGTAATAATCTATTCTCTGTCTTATAGGTTCCTCCGGAAGGCGCGGGATGTCCTCTGCAGTAAAGGAACCTGGAGTGACCCGTGAGAAAACCAGCACTGCCAAGAAACAATCTGGACCCTCTAACGCTGTGACTTCGAAGCGTTCTCGCTGTCGTACATCAACTGAGTCTGACACCCAGGCGAGCAAATTGCGCTATGATATCAGCAACAAAGCAATGCTGGAGTCAAGAGTAAAGGACTTGCTGGGCTTGGCCAAAAGCAAAGACCTTGAGATCCTGCACTTGCGTTCTGAGTTGCGTGGGATGAGGGCTCAGCTGGGCCTGGAGGACCAGGAAGTCCCCGATCAGGAAGAGCAGTGTGAGGCCGAGCTGCCACAGGAGAAGGAGGTTGTATCTGGGATAAGTGCTGCTGATGTGGAGTCAACCCTGCTATTACTGCAGGACCAGAACCAGGGCATTCGTGGGGAGCTCAACTTGCTGAAGAGTGAGAACCGAATGTTAAAGGACAGGCTAAATGCTCTAGGATTCTCATTGGAGCAGCGTCTGGACAGTCCTGAGAAAGGACTACGCTGTGCCTCTCTCAGTCCTGAGCCAACAACCAGCGGTGGGGGCAGCAGCAGTGGTGGGGATGGAGGCACTCGAACCTCCTCAACTGAAGGTTCTGCCAGGGGTTCAACTGAGGACCTGCTGTCAGAGGCGAGGCGAGTGGGATCTCCAGATGTTCCGGACAGTGAGTGCAGCGAACCTTGTCAGGCCGTGATGTCTAGTGATGATGCCCTGGATGCACCATCTGGTTGCGGTTCCTCATCAGAGTCAGAAGGTGGCTCACCAGGCCGAAGGCGCTCACGTCGGGGAAGTAGTGGCAATGCTAGTGAGGTCTCAGTGGCCTGCCTGACTGAACGCATCCACCAGATGGAGGAGAGTCAACACAGCACGGCGGAGGAGTTACAGGCCACACTGCAGGAGCTTGCAGACCTTCAGCAGATTGCACAGGAGTTGAGTGCAGAGAATGAGCGCCTGGGCGAGGAGCGTGCCATCTTGGTGGACTCGCTGCGCCAGCAAGGTGAGCGGCTGGAACTCTATAGCCGACAGCTGGACTACTTGCGTGGCTTGCTGGATGAGCACCGTGTAGCTTACGCCAAAGACGACGAGGATGCCAAGAGCAGTCGCTACATGGAGCTGGAGAGGCGCTACACTGAGTTAAACGAGAACTCACGCCTTGAGAGGGAGCAGCTTCTCGGGGTGCAGCAGCAGCTGAGCAGTGCCCTGAAGATGGCTGAGCAGGAAAATGCTGAGGCGCAGGGCCTTATGGGAGCCCTGAAGGAGCGCGTGCACCTGGCTGAGAGGGCCGCCGAACTGGAGCGAAGGGAACGTGAGGCCACTGCTGTCGAGCTTGACGCCATGAGGATGCAGTCCGAGGATGAGCAGGCCGAACTAGCTCGCTGTCGGCTCCAACTGGAGCAAGAGAGGCAGAGAGTGGCCCAACTCCTCTCCATCCAGGGTGCCGGTGACAAGACTGACATACGCCACTTGCTGGACAGCGAGAGATTAGACAAAGAGCGAGCCGAAACCAAAGCAGCAGAGCTGCAGGAGGAACTGGGGCACACTCGCAATGAGGCTGCTCAGCTTCAGGATGCAATTAGAAAGGTGTGTGTTTGGCCTAGACACATATAACTAGCTGCCTTACCAAACTACAGTAGTGAGGTACCAGCTTGGTTAGTTTCTGAATTATGGTGCTCATAATTATTTACAATTTCTACAAACTAAATAAACACTGTAGTTCATTTTCTAAACTGAAACAGTATATAGGCCATGCAACTGGTCCAATAATATAGCTGATTCTTGTCTATTGGTTAGAACGTGGAAAGACAACTTGAAGTTACAGGATGCAAATTGAGCCAAAATGTTTTTGGGCAGCTTTTTTTGATTAGTATTTATGTGTAAGTAGTTTATGTGTAAGAGGTGGCATTAGCAATGGCATGTAAAGTTGCGTACGAAGTGGTCTATTAAACATTATAAAAGGGTCAAGATTATGCATGATTACATGTATGTATGTTGAACATTTCCACTAGCACATATAAGGCATTAGCACCAAGCTAACAGTAGTGCATAGTTTAGATTTCAGGCACATAATAGACATTGATATGACATTCTTTATTTGTGCATTATTTTTACATGAATAATTTTTTTTTTTTACAGTAGAGATTTCTAGAGATTTGACTTGGCTCACTCAGTTCTGTTAGTATATGGCATCTCATAGCTAGAAGTTTTAATCTGGGCATAGTTTGGTGATTTCTACTCACAGTGATAACTGGGTTTTGGTTTAGAAGCTTGATAATTAGTGTAACCTGTGTGATGGTGGGAAATTATCATAAGTAGTGGAGTAGCAGGGCTACCATACATACAATAAAAATTATTAATAAATTGTATAATGTAGCTTTTTTGTTTAAGAGCAGCACCCAGTAACACTACCTAGGGCAAAAATACAGGTATAGAAAACACTATGTAAATGCACTGATTGAAGTGGACTGTATTGATTTCGTTTAATAATAATAATATGCTTTGATCAGTTTGGTGATCACGTGTATGTGTTTTGCGTGTTCTAGCTGGAGGCAGATTTCCAGTCGTTCCGGGATGAGGTGCAGAAACAGCTAGCCGAGCAGAAGCGTGTTCTGGCTCAGCAGTGCTCTGAGCTGGAGGAGAAGGACACAGAGATTGCTGACATGAAGGAAACCATCTTCGAGCTGGAAGATGAGGTGGAGCAGCATCGAGCCGTCAAACTTCACGACAACCTCATCATCTCGGACCTGGAGAGTGAGTCAGCCGGGACATGATGATAAAGCGATAATGCACTTTAATAAAACCTCACGCAAAGTAATTATTAAAATGGGTGATGTTCCTGAACCACCTCATTTCCACCACAGAGTGCATGACTTTAGCCACAGAGGGGTGCCAGTGAGTCACATTTCGCCTTGTGTTCCTGATTTTTGCCTCCTGGTTAACGTCTTTGTCTCCCTCATGTAGATTCTATTAAGAAACTTCATGACCAAAAATATGACATGGAAAAGGAGATTAAAACACTTCACCGTAAACTGCGGGTAATAATCTTTTACTTTATATTTTATTGATTGTCTTCCTGTGAGTCTGGCTTCCTGTAAAAATCCAAATCTTTGAAAAGCTTCATAATGATAATTTTTTTCCATCAAAATGCCTTGGTAATGGAATTCTGTGTCATACAAAATCTGAGACCACATCCAGTTCTTCAGTGAAGTCACACAGACAGTATCTGGGTTTAAAAGTTTTTTTTTAAACTCCTGTAACTGCTGGAGTAGCAGAGCTACCGTAATAACTGTAACAAATGGGTCCGGTTAAATCTCCACAAATTTAATGGATTAACAATGGTGTACAATGCCTTTTTACTGAGATCATACATTTCATTTGGATTGATTCAGTTTGCTCTGTTCTGATTTCGATCGTAAAGTGAACATAGTGTTTTTAATTCTGGATCATTAGCTAGAAGAGAACTGGCTCTTTTGTTAGCCCGTTGGCACTGTGTGGGTGAAAAAGCACCGAGTGTAGATGTGTGTGCATATAAAATGCTTTTATTTTGCAGGAGGAGTCAGCAGAGTGGAGACAGTTCCAGGCTGATCTCCAGACTGCTGTGGTCATTGCCAACGACATCAAATCCGAGGCTCAGGAGGAGATTGGGGACCTGCGGCGCCGCCTACAGGAGGCTCAGGAGAAGAACGAAAAGATGAGCAAAGAGCTGGATGAGCTCAAGAGCAAGAAGTAAGACAGCTTTCAGTCAACTGATTCTAATGTCCAGGACACAATTCCCATATCCATGTCACTGAATCCAGCAGTGTGTGGGAATAACTATGGAGGTCATTTACATTAATGAAACACAAGAAGGGACACATCCTGGAAAATTTTCCTCCATCAGACCGTAGTGGCCCAAACCTTAAGTTAGTTAAAAGTTGAGAACGTTACAGATACAGGTATGAGACTAGGGTAAAATTAATCAAAGGGCCACATTCATTCATAAAGGAGCAATATTGATGTCCACAATGTCCCTTTATCTCAAATGTAGTAGAAATTGATAATTTTATTTATAATTATTATAATAAATTGACAATTAGAAATTTTATTCAGATTTGACTCTGCTCTCATTTTTCTCTGTTCTCATTTTGATCAAGAAGTGAACATAAAGTTTAATATAAAATAAGTTTAATTAAAATATGTTTAATTTTTGATAAATTAATAGGAAGAGACCTGAGTGCTGCATGAGAACCTGTTCTTTCTTTTTTTTTTTCTTCATTGGCTGTGTGTGTGTGTGAAAAACGCAGAGTTTCATTAGGTACATTAGTCTCACAGCTCCAGTGCAAAACTAAAGAAGCAAACTTGAGACTTCAAACGACTGCATTTGGGCTAAACTAGGACACTGGACAATTGGATTTGAGTTTTGGTATAAAAAGTGTATAGCGTTTAGAAAGGGAAATTGTAAAAACACTGTCTGTGTGTTTGTGTGTATTAGGCAGGATGAGGAACGTGGGCGTGTCTATAACTACATGAACGCAGTAGAGAGAGATCTGGCTGCACTGAGACAGGGGATGGGGCTCAGCCGCCGCTCCTCCACCTCATCAGAGCCCTCGCCCACCGTCAAAACCCTCATCAAGAGCTTCGACAGTGCTTCCCAAGGTACACACACACACGCACGCACGCACACACTTGCTTTTATAAAATATATTACAGTAATGTTCTCTTGTGGCTGATATTTAATTTGATTTTTACATTTGTGACTCAGGATTCATGTAAACACACACCACATGCCTCCTGTACATTTAGACTGAATCCTTTTCAAACAGATTCCAATTACAGCTACATATATGCTCACTACATGGGGTAGAAGGTAGACCTGTATTGTGCGCTAGATTCTCGAGGGAAAGGCATTTGAGATTCAGTGGCAGAAAAAAGAGGGACAGACTCCAATATGAACCTGATGGAAATTATCCATTACATGTCACTTTAACATTTAATATAAAGTTTAGGAAATGTGTTTCAGTAGATTTAATTTCAGGCAAGTTTTAAACATTCTCACAGAATTTAAATATGAGAGAGGAATTTGGTCGGTTAATTCTTAAATAATTAATTAGTTTAAATTTTATATTAAATTAAATAATTTTTAACCAATTAATTAGTTAAAATTGAATTTGCGTTGTTAATTCTCAAGAAGTTTTATTATAATTAATTAATTAATCAATTATTACAGACCCAATACTTGCACATAGCCATATGTGTGATCAAAATTAATTAAATCTCTCCACGATAACGTACTCACACTTCAGAATTAACCAACCGAGTTCTGTTAATTAATCTCTTCATGGTTACTTACGACTGCTTTGGATGTATGTGTTGTGATTAATTGCGTGTGTGTGTTTTGTAGGCCCTATTCCCGGCACTCCAGCGTCCGCTGTTCCAGCTGTAGTCGCCGCTGCTATTTCTCGAACCCCTCTCAGCCCAAGTCCAATGAAAACCCCTCCAGCTGCTGCCGTGTCCCCCATTCAGGTACAAACTAAAAGAAATACAGTTCTCTCCTCTCCTCGCTGAGAGCTTGTCACACAACACTTTTTAACAATAAAACCTCTTTACACACATTATAATTTTATTTGTCCCATCACTGCTGCTACAATGATGCTAATCTCCTGAATGCGCATGTTTTTATGGGATAGATGTTTTAACTAGGTGATTTCTGACTGACGCTGATTTATTTTATTTGATCAATAAATGCTAGTCAGCAAATTCCTGTAACTGCTGGAGTAGCAGGGCTACTGTAAGTACTGTAATAAATGGGTGCAATAAAATCACCATATGTTGCTTGCTTGCCCAATCATAATCCTATTACGATCATGCTAATTTCCATTAGTCAGTCAGTGCTGTGTTAGCAGCAATTAGAACAACACAGAAAATAAGACTTCATTTTAAACACGGCTCAACAATTCAGTGATTTTCTCTGATTTTAAAAACTATTATGGAATTATTTCTGATTTCTCCACCATGATTGATTTACAAGCATAACAAATTAAACAGAACACTCTTGAAATCAATCTTTATTCATGCTTTTTGCCTTCTTTTTAAATAAAGGAGCATAAAAAAGGTTTCTTTAAGAACCCTTTTAATTTTCTGTAATGCATCTAGTATCCTGTACTGTTTAGGAAATTTAACTCCCCTCAGACAAAAAAATTAAATTTAAGTTTCATGTGAAAGTAAAACCAGGAATAAATGCTGGCTTAAATGCAATCACGGATGCATTTCCTGAAGTCAATTT